>NW_020439072.1:789196-846655 GCF_000699045.2 Agrilus planipennis | reverse complement strand
CAACGTAGAGAAGTAAATATTAGGAAGGGAGTCAGGCAGGGATGCACACTGTCACCGCTACTTTTTAATCTATACATCGAAGACGCCATCAACATCATTAAAGACAGTACAACTGTAGGGATAGATGTGCAAGGGCAAAAGATTAGTATGCTTAGATTTGCAGATGATACAGCAGTATTAGCATCTAGCAAGGAGGACTTAGAGATAGCTTTAAATAAAATCGAAGCTGTACTGACTGATCAGTACTGTATGCAAGGGAAGAAAAAAGTAGGAAAAGAGCGAATATAAAGGTAGGAGACGAAAATTAGAAGAAGTGGCTGATTTTAGGTATCTAGAAAGTCAGATAAGTCAGGACAGAAGAAGTAGGGATATAAAGCAGAGGATAGCGCAGGGTCAATTCGCCTTCAATAAAAAGAAGTCACTCCTATGGTCGCAAAAGATTAATTTAGAAATTCGAAAATGATTGTTAAAGTTGTAAGTTTGGAGCGCGACGCTGTACGGGTGCGAAATATGGACCGTAGGCGCTGCGGAAAAGAAAATGTTAGAAGCGTTCGAAATGTGTTGTTACAGGCGAATGATGAGGGTACCGTGGATAGAGAAGGTTAGAAATGAAGAGGTCTTAGAAAGAGTAAGAGAACAGAGGACTCTATGGAAGTCAATAACAAATAGGCTAGATATGGTGGTACGACACTTTCACAGGCATGAAGCTGGTAGGAGACATATTAGAGGCAGCAACAGGAGTTAGGAGAAGTAGATCTTCATTAGATTACTGTTCACATATAGTTAGTTTTAGGGAAATGCGAAGGTTAGTTCAGAATAGGAAAGAGTGGAGGTGTGTCTCCAACCAGTCTTAGGTCTGACGACCTTATGACGATGATGAAATTGAGGTATTTCGGGTGATATGGAAGGGTATGACGAATATTACCATTTAAACACGTTTAGCACGTCGAAAGATTGGTGATTTGTAATAATAAACAGTTTCGTTTTTTTTTTTTTAGTTTACAATTACATATCGCCCTGTATCTATTTAGTGGTTGTCATGCCTCTGTAGTTTTGGTTCGATTTTTATATTAAATTATTGTTTAACGTTGGAGCGCCAGTTCGTCACACGATCCAACCAGTGAACCATCCCAGTGCTCTAGTCACCTCCGACCCTTCCTCCCCCCCCTTTCCGTGCTTACATTCCGAAACGGTTGTTTCAGTTAATTAATGAGATATCCAAACACAAAGCTTACGTATTTTGCTGAACAATGTAATTGATTTGCGGTCGTGTCGCACGTATAGATAGCTTTTAGTAGCAAGTTAAGCATCCTGCAAGGATTTCACATTAGTACCGCCGTTAAATTCAATGAAAATTTCGATTCATGCTTATGTTTTGAGTAATAATGTAATAAACATACCTACACTAAACCAAATTATTTTGAAACTGTTATGCAGTATCCACGTAAATATTAATTAGCATCACTGGAAAATTCCAGAATACCATGCTGTTAACATTGGATTAATTGAGATTTTTATGAGTCTATATTGGCATTTAGTATTGTAAGATATATCTACATATATACTGATAAATTGTAATCAATATTTCAACCTAAATATTCCTTTACTTATTTAATTTACTAATTAATTTTGTACAAATTTTAGGATTTACTACTTATCGATCTAACTTTCAAATTAATGTAATGAACGAATGCCGCAGACGATCGATACCATCCGGTGATTTGACACGCGCGTAAGGCCATAAACTATAAAGCAAATAAAACTTTTTGAAAATAGAACTTTTCTTAAATTAAACTTCTCCTACATCTCCGAGTCTCTGGCCACCACATTTCTCTTACTTTTCTTTGTTTCACACAAGGTAAGATGAAGGTCAAACTAGGAACTACAATCGAATCGAGAGTTAGATATTAATGTGTCTCCTTTATTTAAATACTTAGAAATGTTTTCAATTTACCTTAACATATTCAATTATATATTATCAATATTTTCAATTTAATTCATCCGTCGTTGCAATATTATCGTCTCAATTTATCTTCCGTCTTAACTTTTTTGACACGTATGAAAAAATACATAGGTACGTATTTTAGAGGTATTATTAAAGGAGATGAAAAATTAGAAGAGGTGGCCGATTTTAGATACGTACCTAGGAAGTCAGATAAGTCAGGACGGAAGGAGTAGTAGGGATATAAAGCAAAGGATAGCTCAGAGTCGAGTCGCCTTCAATAAAAAGAAATCGTTTCTATGGTCGCGAACGGTTAATTTAGAAATTCGAAAAAGGTTGTTAAAGGTGTATATTTGGAGCACGGCGCTGTAGGGGTGCACAACATGGACAGTGGGCGCGGTGGAAAAGAAAAGGTTAGAAGCGTTCGAAATGTGGTTACAGGCGAATGATGAGGATACCGTGGATAGAGAAGGTTAGAAATGAAGAGGTATTAGAAAGAATAGGAGTACTGAGGTCTTTATGGAAGTCAATAAATAATAGGAGAGATAGGTTGGTAGGACATCTTCTCAGGCATGAAGGTCTAGTCAGAGACATATGAGAGGCAGAAACGGAAGTTAGGAAGGGTAGAGGTAGACCTAGATTAGATTACTGTACGCAAATAGTTAAGGATATGGGTTGTTCTAGCTTTAGAGAACCGAGCGGCATGGCCTAGAGGTCTAGACCATTGCTTAGCATGCGGGAGAACGCCGGTTCGATTCCGGGTCCGTCTGGCTTGGTCCAAGTTTTTCTATGGTTTCCTTGGATCACTTAGGCAAATGCTAAGGCAGTAATATTCCACAGATAATCTTTCACTCTCTTCTGTCTTCATTTCGTCCGTCTCATCTTTCTCACACGAACCACCACCCACCCATTCTCACGATGCCTGAAAGCAGGCTGAAGAGGGCTTTCCGCCCTACCTTCCGGCATAGTTCGGAGGGACTGCCCGCCCACCAGCATTACTGGCTGGTGGGAATGAAAGTTTAAGTTTAAGTTTTTTTTCTAGCTTTAGAGAAATGCGAAGATTAGCTCAGGATAGGAAATAGTGGAAGTGCGTCTCCAACCAGTTTTAGGACTGACGACCTTATGATGATTAAAGTTACCAACAGCAGTACTAATATCACGGAAATCATGAAAGAAACGTAAAATAGATAAGAATGGTACTCACTTTCTTGCTTGTATGTCACTGTAATGTCAAAGAAACACGACAGCAAAGGCATAAATGTCGTGAAGAATGCTGTCCACCGAACGTCCATGCCGTGTTCCGAAAAGCCAGTCTATTTTTTGCGTTTCTTCGTTACATGACCTGCAACAAAGATAAGACAATATTCAGGCACGTTTTCTGTCAATAAATTACGATAACAAAACTTTTTTCCCTAATACTACTACGCGTAAAATATAACATTAAAATGACGAATGGATATAAAGTTCGCTTTCTCAAGTCGATTAAAACAAAATAATGTATTGTATGCATACCACTAACGAATTTGACGATAACAAAGCCTTTGTATGTTGTCTAGTGACAGAATTCTTCTGCGACATCCAAGGCTGATACAGAAAAATAAATTTTAACCTTTTGCAAATGACCAAGAATGCATTTTTTGTCGGAATACGTTGGATATTTTATTTAGAAAAAAAAAAATGTGAATATTTAGATCAATCACAATAGTTTGATGATGAGCTAAACATGAAGACACTGTATTTTGTTATGTTCAAAACAGAAGGATTAACATCAGTAAAATAATATTTGTATTTAAAATTATTATTTTGTTTTGGACATGCTGAGATATTATTATCCAATAGATATAACAATAAAATAAAATTCGAAACAATAAATAATAATGTCGTTTTACGAAAGTCCTCGGCTTTCAGATCAAAGTTACATGTCACTTACGACTTGCCAGGAAGCAAATGGAAGCCATGTGTTTCCTTATGTGAAACACCCTGTATATTTAGATACATAACTAGACGTGCTGAAAGGTTCGTCACAATAATATTTGTTCCATTAAAATGTTGCATACTACTTATGGGTTTATAATGAAAAACTTGAGCATTTTTCTTCACCATATTTGTTATAGAACATGTAAGTAACTGAATTTTATCATCAATACTAACGGTGTTTAAGTTAAATATTATATTTAAGCACAAAGTAAAACTAAACATCGACCAACACGTACTGAATGGCGTATTTCCGAACAAAATTGCAGGACAAGCTGAGACAACTTATTCAGCTACACAGAAAATGAAATGGCACAGTTGTTGAAAATGTGTCATAAATAAAATTTCCATATACCTATTCATGCTGTCAAAATTAAGGTTACTTCAATGAAGCTACGTATCTGCCTCAAATAAGCCTCACTTAGTGTTTTAACATTGTTCTCTTCGTCAAAAAATAAAACAAATATATTTTCCAAAATTTTGATGAATCTTTCGCGCTGGAAAAATGTTCATCGCGGACCGCGGTCTGGCCACCCCTGCGTTAAACAAAGCTTTATTAAGGTATCAACTTGCTGAACTGAATCGATTATGCAGGGTACATATACATCATCATCAGGAATCGTCAGTCCTAAAACTAGTTAGACAAGCACTTCCACTCATTCCTATACTGAGCTAATCTTCGCATTTCCCTAAAACCAGAACAACCCACATCCTTAACTATTTGCGAACAGTAATCTAATCTAGGTCTACCTCTACCTCTCCTGACTCCAGTTTCTGCCTCTAATATGTCTCTGACTAGACCTTCATGACTGTGAAGGTGTCCTATTAACCTATCTTACTTATTTCTTATTGACTTCCATGGAGTCCTCTGTTCTCCTATTCTTTCTAATACCTCTCCATTTGTAATTTTGTCTATCCACGGTATCCTCATCATTCGCCTGTAACACCACATTTCGAACGCTTCTAACCGTTTCGCCGCGCCCACCGTCCATGTATCGCACCCGTACAGCGCCACACTCATACATACACCTTTAACAATCTTTTCTAAATTAATCGTTCGCGAACATAGTAGTGACTTCTTTTTATTGAAGGCAACTCGACTCTGCGCCATCCTTTGCTTTATATCCCTACTACTCCTTCCGTCTTGACTTATCTGACTTCGTGGATACCTATCTTTATATTCGTTCTTTCCCTACTTTTTCTTCTCTTGCATATACACACTCAAACCATTTTAATCAGAAAAATTTGTTTTAAGTTCTTAGTCAGAAATTTATCGATACTACCAGAAGCAGGTCGCGATTTCGATCTCATTAAATCTCATCAGCGCGCCAAAAACAGTCTCAATAAATCACTGTAAAACTCATAATCATTACTTCAACAGTTTTATAACGAATACAATTCATGGTCCAATGTAAAAAATTTGTCGAAAACGTTCTGCTCTTCTTTTATTAAAGTTAAAGTAGTTATTGAAGGGAAAGGAAAGAGCAGCAGTTAAGTGAAAAAGGGGGAAATGTATGGCGGTGCTTCACGTATTTAATGTTTTCCTTTAGTCTTAGTATGAAAATATAGTCGGTTGCTGAAAGCTGCAGAAGAGGATTTTCGGTCCTAGAAAAATAATTTATGTGCGATAGATGAGGCAGTGGTGAAAAGAATGGTATGGAATAAGAGAAAGAGAGAAAGAAGGCGAGGTAACGGAAGAAGGCATGCATTAAGTATTCAGCGTGAGGTCCTAGATGTGGAGCTCACGTCCCGGCCGCAGGCCGAGGATTATACCGGCAGGACGTAAATTTCGTTAAAACATTCGCTCCAGTTTATTTTTAAACTAGTGTACGGAATGGAAAATGAACCACCCGAAACTGGACTAGATTTGAGTTTTTGCTTCAAACATCAGTTGTGTTTTCTGACTGTAAAGTAGTACAAAAAGTGCCTAAACTAACGCAGCCGAGTTGGCATTAAAACAAAAACCGTAAAACGATTTTCCCCCAAATTCTATTCCACTACGGTTCACTTTCGCGGAACATATGGGTGTAATTATACTTTTGTTTCCACTTTTCGCGTTTCGAATATTTATTTTGTTAGTTGGGTGATGAAACAATAAACATTCACCAATTTCAACTTAGAGAAATCAATGTCATTGTATCACAATTTCTATCACATGAAACGACTTAAGCTTGATACGCTGGGTTGATGAACTTCAATAAGTGTGGATTTTTAACTAAAAAGCCATTCTCAAGAGCACAAGTATGTTATACATATAGCTTTCATCAATTTTAATATAGAAGAACGATGCATCAGGTTCATCTTTTAGTCTTATTTTACCATATTAGCCTTGAAAATACCACAAATGGCGCGGTAAACGCCATCTGTAGTACGATGCTACATTTTAGGATTACCTATGCTCCAACAAGGTCCATTTAAATATATGGATATCTACTTGCTGAAACGAATCCCGGCGTAGCTAACTTCAACGTGATAGGCACGTTAACTTAATCGAATAAAATAATTCGAAGTGGTCTGTATTCTGTCGAAACTGCCAGACGTGGATCGCGATTTCTATCTTTTTTGATCTCATCAGCGCGTCGCAGACAGCTCCGACAGAACACAGACCAACTTTTACCTGCCGTCTTAACAGCGCGTTTTGAAAATACCACAAATGGCGCGGCAAACGCCATCTGTAGTACGATGCTACATTTTAGCTAAGTTAGGTTAGCTACGCCGGGATTTGTTTCAGCAAGTAGATATCCATATATTTAAATGGATCTTGTTGGAGCATACGTAATCCTAAATCTCGGTTTGCCCTAGCATTTGTTCGTCATTAACATTATTCTGCTATCCGTGGCTATATAGCTAATTAACTAACCATGGGATTTTCATTTTTTCTAGTACTTGTCAGTTTTAAAGTCCACAAATAAATGTGTTTACGTGCCCATGTCTAATTGATGTTGATAAAGTTTACTACAAGACCATCGCTATTACGAATCGTCAAGTGGAAGGAGCCTAACAAACATGGCGCAGATGAGGGAGATGCAGCTTTTTACTTGAATGTGCTAAAAAAAAGGAGGGTTCGTAATTCCGAAGTTACGTCAAACACGCATAGATATATCATGGTTTCTTGACCAAATCCTGCAGCTCGTTGGCTCTTCTGTCTTATTGTTTGAAGAGTCCTGACAAGGAAATAGTGGAACACTATTGAAAACGTCCCGGCTCATGTTGCATCGGTTCTAAAAGGCATTTCGGAGATTTTCCAGTACGCCTTAGAGCTCCAAAAGTGTTTCAATGTGGAAGGGTGCTATTTCGAAGAGTTTTGACTAATTTTACGAGTATGTTCGTTAGTGATAGAAATATAATTAGACTTTCGGACTATAACTATAACTTAACTTTTGTGTTTCATTCTCATCAGCCAGTAATGCTGGTGGGCGGGCAGTCCCCCCGGACTACGCCGGTAGGTATGGCGGAAGACCCTCTTCAGCCTCCTTTCAGGAATCGTGGGAATGGGTGAGAAAGGTGGGACGGACGAAATGAAGACAGACGAGAATGAAAGATTATCTGTGGTATATTACTACTCCAGCATTTGCCTAAGTGATCCAAGGAAACCATAGAAAAACTTGGACCAAGGTAGACGGACCCGGAGTCGAACCGGCGTTCTCCTGAATGCTAAGCAATAGTCTAAACCTCTAGGCCATACAGCTCGATGTCTGTTTTTAACTGTTGGCCTTCTATACTATTTGTAATGTTAGTATTATGGCGTACAGAGGCGACACCATAAAACGATGATAGCAATTGGTGGTTGGAAGACAGTAGCAGGACATTCGTCCATGTAATATAAGGAACATTTTCGAATTATTCGGACAACCTAATACTGGATCTGATTCGATTACACTAACAAGTACTTACCACACGTCCAAAATGACACTCGGGTTATTTAATTGTACAATAGTGTATTGTGACCGGTTTATTTTTCATTAAGTCCAGTTTAGAAACAAGAGCGGAGGCGAATGTAAATTTCACGAGAATTTACGAGCGCTTCGGACACCCAACAATTCTTGGAAAGCGTAGCAGCGAGCGAGCTTTTCGAGACTGAAAGCTCGTTCCGCGTCGCACCGCATCGCATACTTAATAATGTGCCACATTGTTCGCGTCTCCTCTGCCGCTTCCATTGTGGACGACCGCGACTACAACGACGTCGGTAACGGTCGATTGCATACGATTGCACCTAACCCATTAAAAATCTTTTTAAATTCCGACTTGCGTTCACCTAAAGAGACATCCCCTTAATGATTACAACGGGGCGATGCGATAGAAGCGCGGAAGGGTGTCGGGCAGGCCATCTTGCTTGCAATGGGCAGGTCGACAACGTGAATATTACGTACATTATTTAAAGTGAGTTCTTTGTGCTTCCACTTAGACGGAATTTTTAAATGGAAGTACTAAGATGTCAATTTAAATAATAATGAACCCTAATGAGGGCTTTGTGAAATTAACCCGCTCCAGAGAGCCAACCTCCGCTTCATTTCATTAGCAGAGTGGCTTGCTCGTACCCCTCGCCCACCCGTCTCCTTCTTTCGCTGTATCTCTTCTGTCTCTTCGTCAATCGGAAACACTAGGATTTATTTTCGAACTGCCCGTTAACCATTTCAATATTAATTAATTATTAAAACGGTTCTCTTCAAGCGTATTGAAGCTACATTATGTAAAAGGTATACAAGTAAGGCAAAATTTTCACCAAACGAACAAAGTAGACGTTTCTTTGTCACAATATTTTCTATTTTTGTTGCACGAGAGTTGAATCTGAAACTGAAATTGATTCGTAATGATTTAAAGTAGATACTGTTTTTTGCCTGTAACACCACAGTTCGAACGCTTTTAACCTTTTCTTTTCCGTAAACATTAACAATCTTTTTCGAATTTCTTAATTAATCGTTTGCGAGCATAGAAGTGCCTTCTTTTTATTGAAGGCGACTCGACCATGCGTTGTCCTCTGCTTTATATCCCTACTACTCCTTCAGTCCTGACTTATCTGACTTGCTGGATACCTAAAATCAGTAATTCCTTCTTATCTTTCGTGTCCTATCTTTATATTCGCTCTTTCCCTACTTTTTCTTCCCTTGCATACCAGTATTTTTGTTTTACTTTTATTTATTTTGATACAATACTGTTTTGTCAATACCGCCTCCATTTTATTTAAAACTATTTCTAACTCCTGTTTGCTAGATGCTAATACACCTAAGGTAGTGTCGCCGAAGATGCCCGGCTCCTAGGATAGCCCACTTTTATGGTTATGATTATTCGAAACATTTGAAATTTCGCGGGTTTATACTACTAGTGTATATGTCAAGACGATGCACGTTTTATAACCTCCATTATCTAAATCATTTTGAAAATTTACAAATTTAAAACAAATCTCGTTGCTCTAAACTGTGAAAATTTGTATTTAATCTGTCAGCGAATTATAAGTGAGTGTTATTATTTTATTTCCTTTTTCGTATTTTTATGAGATTATACTCAATCCGAGTGTAATTTCCTATCGTGGCCCATAATATAATTCCCAAACATAGGCCGAGCCTTCCTAGGTTTATTGAAATGTAGTGTTAGTATATTTTTGTGTTTGTATGTTTGTTTGTTAGAAGTTTGACTTGTTGAGATTGAATAATAATGTATTAAATTTGAAGTCAGTATTTTTTTTTAAGGTACTTATTTTTTCTTGTTTTATTGTATTTTTTATCGCAGATTAAAATGGAGCATCCTACTAGAAAACGGCGCGGGCAATGGACAGAAATACAGTGGAGAAGCAATTCATATGTCCAAAGTGCAATTAAAGTTCTGATTAAGGATAAAGTTATTAAGTAAATTCACTTTTNCATAGTCCGGGCCTTCCTAGATTTATTGAAATGTAGTGTTAGTATATTTTTGTGTTTGTATGTTTTTTTTTTTAATGTTATGAGAAGGATGTGTTTTTATTTTCATGTTTTATGTTAAAAATGTTTAAGTGTTTATAATGCATATATTTTCATTAATATTTTTCGGGCCATCTTGAGCGACCAGCTTCCCAAGATAGCTCAACAACAAGTTTCTAAAAAGTGTTTACATTTGTGTTAAAATGCCAAAAGCTTTACTATTTTTTTAGATATCTTGTTTTTCAAATAAATATATAACAACTTCCGTTATGTTTTTTCTTTAATTTACTTTTCTGCAAAATTTTACGAGGTTTTGAAATTAAGTGGGCCTTCATTGGCGCCTGTATCTTATTTCATTTGCAAATGTAAGCATACTAATCTTTTGACCCTCTATATTTATCCCTATATAGTTATATTATCTTTAATGATGTTGATCGCGTCCTCCATTTATAGATCAAAAAGTAGCAGTAGCAGTGTGCGTCCTTGTCTATAGCGGTAAAAATTAATTCACTTTATTATATCTTTCCACAATTATTTTTCCGTTCCATAATTTAATCCTTACCCAGTGTTTAAAAACCGTCAACAAATACCATCGCTTAACGCTTTGTGTAGAAGTCGCATTTGTTTCTAATTTAACAGAAAATTAATTTTCGTTATCCGTCGTCAGATTAATTTCTTCAATTACCCCATGCCACCCGAGTTAAGCCCATCTATTGACACTGAATTATACAAACTCCTTTAAACCCTGATCAACGTCACATTTGATGCTCTAAATAAATTAACTGTCGCGATCTAATTGAATAGCTGATTATTAGCTCTAAAGCCGTAATTATGGCCATTAATTTGGCTTCCGGATCTTCCTAATTTCGATTCTATAATGGCTGCATTTGTCAAAGGCTCTTTTAAAATAGCGAAACGTTCGTTTAATACCGTATCGAATCTTTTTAACGAGAACCTGGAAATTGAAATTGAAATGTCTTCGAAACTTTTACGCTTATTGGCAGCAGTTTTATTCATGTTCTTATTTTATCGTGTCTATTCTCTTAACGTGTTCAAGTTTTTTCCTGTCATGTTCAATAGAAAGTGCACTACGTGGTCTATCTTACTAGTGATTCAGATTAATAGAATTTCAATTTAATTAGGGATACCCACTGATAGGCAAAAAGACCATTTTGCAAGACCTGGTCAAGAACGAGATTACGCTGCATGTTTCTGGAGTATTTTTGAAGTAAAATATGTTTCAACTCAGAAGTCCTTCAATTTCTGATGTTGGGCTCTGACTGTTTTTTTTTTAACTACCTTAACATCAAATAATTGCTTCATGCATGAAATATAGGAAATCTGATATGTATCATTGTAAATTCATACAAGCATTTAATGTTCATCATCATAAGGTCGTCAGTCTTAACAATGATTGGGCACGCACCTCCACTCCTTCTTATAGTGAGCTAATCTTCGCATTTCCCTAAAAATAGAACATGCCACATCCTTAACTATTTGCGAACAGTGATCTAATCAAGGTCTACCTCTACTCCTCCCAACTCCTGTTGCTGCCTCTAATATGTCTCTGACTAGACCTTCATGCCTGAGAAGGTGTCCTACCAACCCATCTCGCCTATTTTTTATTGACTTTAATAGAGTCCTCTGTTCTCCTATTCTTTTTATCTCTTCGTTTCTAACTTCATCCATCCACGGTATTCTCATCATTAGCCTGTAACACCATATTTTGAAACGTTTCTTACTTTTTTTATCCGTACAGCGTCGTGCTCCAAATATACACCTTTAACAACCTCTTTCGAATTTATAAATTAACCGTTTGCGAGCATAGAAGTGACTTCTTTTTATTGAAGGCGACTCGACTCTGCGCTATCCTCTGCTTTATATCCCTACTACTCCTTCCGTCCTGACTTATCTGACTTCTCAGATATCTAAAATCAGTTACTTCTTCTAATCTTTCGTCTCCTATCTTTACATTCGCTCTTTCCCTACTTTTTCTTCCCTTGCATATTAGTATTTTAGTTTTACTTTTATTTATTTTCATACAGTACTGATCTTGTCATTAATGCTTCCATTTTCTTTAATGCTATCTCTAACTCCTCCTTAAAGTTATTTTTGGGACTTGTAGCTAATATTGAGACTTTTAATCGGAATTATTCAAAAAAATATTTTCTTTCTAGAATTTCATTTTTCTATTGCTGGTCTGAATATTACCATATACATACGTACATATAGACACAGTTTCAGCATAATGATTAATTTAATTTCATTTACTTTAAGAACAGTATTTACTTTTCTGATATAGACATTGTCTATTCCGATTACCTACAATAAATCGGAGGACGAAATTCTTCTTATAAAATAACAACTGAAATGTTTCGAATAATTTTTTTTACCTACGTATTTTAGCTTTCTTAGTTACCTTGTTTAGGTTTTCAAACTAATAACTTAAAGTGCTCCAAATGATCAATTAAACATTGCCGTAGAAGCGAAATAACAGAAGATTCAATTATACTTTCGTCGTACTTCAGACAGTTAACTTTTAAAAGTTTCGCGATAATTTCAACGAGTTTTGAACTTTTCGATTTAAACTTTACTACCTGCTCGTTAATAGATACACAGGTACAACAAAAGAAAACCTTTTATTTAAAATTATTTTCTGGAGACGATTTATTTGTATTATTATCTCTTCGTCGGGCAGATTTATCTAAATCTATGTAGAATGGAAATCCAACAGAAAATAGGGGGAAACAGCATATTCAAATCTAGAAAGATATTGAAATATATATAGAATACTCGAATTGAAATGTAAACAAAAATACAGAGTACAAATGTCAACAACTGTCAAATCGATTGGTATCAATCATTGCAGATCATTCGGTCAAAAAAAAAAAAAANAAAATTTAGCTGAATTTAATGCCAAATGCAAAACAGACTTTGCCCATAATTGGATAAACTTACAAAGGGAATATTATTTCAAAAGCAAGACATTTTGAATGGATAAATCTGCTTGAAAAATGAAATCCTATAAACGGCGCGGTAAACGTCATTTGTAGTACGATGCTCCATTAAGTGGGAATCAATGTTTAACAGGATCCATTACACAGATGAATATCTACTTCCTGAACAGAATCCACGGCGTAGCTGACCATAGAATGCTAAGCAATGGTCTAAAACTCTAGGTAGTCAATTTTCTTTTTTACAAATTCTTTATATAAAAATATTTTTCCGACATTTCTGATCTATTGTAACTATTGTAGTTTATTGCAGTAGAGATATCATACAAAGAATAGCGAAGGATAGAGCCGTCTTCACACTAAAGACATACGTTTGGAGTATGAATCTATACGGGGGTTTAGAGGCGGTATAGTTTGGAAGACATAGAGAAAAATAATTTAAAAAAATTACCATGCTCGTCTCTACAACGTACGTGCAAGAGACATGTACTGACAAAATTCAAAATTAGTCTAATAGTTTTTATAAAAGAACCTTATAAACTTTAGTAGAAAGCATAGGAATTTTTAAAGTGCTAACATGATAATTTTCTCATTGTCAGTCAGACAGATTATAAGACAGGATGGCGATATAGAAGCAAATTTATTAGAAGCAGAAGTAGGAGTTAAGGGGGGATATAGAGAGGTGACGCAGATTAGATTACTGTTCACAAATAGTTGGAGATGTGGCATTCACTAATTTTTTAGGGAAGTGGATGTAGATTAAGTCAGGATAGGAAGGAGTGGAGGTGCGTCTAAGGGCTGACGAAGAACCAATCTAACTCCCTTTACATCATTGTTTTCTTCAGTCGGTTGCAGGTCACAATTTAGACTTCGAAAGAAATCGATTTCGAAGTTTTCAAAACCAGAAACTGAATAGTAACAAAAAGAATATGTTAAATAAGGAAAACGTGCAGAATATTTCAAACGTGAACTACTAACACAAAACAGTGTTCTGTATTGGTTAGAATAGAAACGTTCCCTACTGCACCAGTTGTGCAATGTCGAAAGGCGAAGATGCAATCCCGAGGGAACTAAATGGTCTCCCTGGTCATAACAAGGCGCGAGCAGTGCGGCAGCTTTTGAAATTCTTCAACACCCGGTCGGTCCCAGCCGGAAGGCGTGCTAAGTAATGTTTCGTGTAGTTCGGGAAGTGCAGGTCTCTAAACGTTAAGTTTATCCCTAACGGCCCGATTTGCTGTTCCCAACTTCTCCATCTTCCATTGTGTACCTCGACTGTAACCCTGAGTAAGGCGATTAATTAAAATGCTTTCGTAAACAGAGAGCCGAACGGCAGCGAATGGCACTAACACAGTAGCAGTGGCAGCAGAGACAGTGCACCGCTCTCTAATACCGAATACGCCATTGAAATTCACGATAATGACGACAGGAAATCGTACTAACTTAAGGGAACCGAGGAATAATGGAGAATTGCCGTTCAGAGCACTGAAACATCATTGCTCTTTTAGTATAACTTATTGCAACTAAGCAACTAGTGAAAAACGAAAATCAAACACAAAACAAGTGTAAATGCTGATAAACAGAGCGTAAAGAATATTAATAGAGTTCTTTGATAGTAATTTTTATTAAACCCATGATAAACGTTAATTAATATCAATTTAGTGACAGTATATCGCCATCTATTGGTATATACTGTTAGTTGTAACACCCCATAATGCTTAAAGGCGGTTGAAATATTCGTGTATGGTCGAAGGTCCACCATTTTCGAGAAAAACGTATTTGAAAATATAGGCAAGTCCGGTCCTAGAAGGATCACAGTACTTAGCAGAATTCGTGTTGTATTTCCTTTGTATCTTTGTACTCATGTATTGTTTGTTATTTGTTAGGTTATGTGTAGTAGTGTAAACTGTTGTTATTTACTGTGGTAGTTGTTCCGCAACCGTTACTGTTTACATTTTTATCGACGTAGCTACTTAGTCTTATCGCAATTTCTCTATACGTTGCCAATTCACGCCCAGGACCGGCTTCGGATTACAATTCCGTCTGATTTCTTTATAATTTGCTTTTTGTCCCCGAACCATCATGCCATCCCTTATTACATCTAGTTAACACCCTTCAAAGCCTGCTACTTATTTCAGAAGCACCCTGTAGGTAATATTTAAATAAAATACACATCTCTGTGAAGAATTAATAATTTATGATAAAACAGATTCTCATTAACATTCACCGTCCATCGCTTCACTTTCGCTACACGTTATCACAAAGGAAGATAGACCTTACTGGCAAACGTGTATATAATTATACACACATAAGTGCATGTATGTGCATGTTCGTGTGTTAGGTCTCTATTCATTCGGACAATGGAGATCGAGCATTTCGAATTAGGGCTGCGGTCGCCCATTAATACATTAAATATCCACTGCCTCCACGTTCGTTTGACCAAAGGCCGGAACATATTAAATTATGAAACGTAATTTGTCATCATAATGTTCTGTTTTTTAGTTAGGTTTTGTGGCCGAGAATACGGCGAGGATTTGCCCCACGTTTTCGCCTGACCTGTCAAAGAAAATCGCCGGACTGAATGGACGAACGATCGCGGTTGCAGGACAAACTTTCGAGAGTCGGTTGTTGGCAACTACCATATACGGGCGGCGACTACCGTCATCAACTTGGTCGTTTTGTAATAAGAAATGATGGTCTTTCCTGATGTAGAAAATTAAGCGCTACGATTTTCTAAACATTGGTCATTTCAAATTCATTTACCTATATATGTACATACCTATATATGTATATATTAGGGCTTATAAAATGAATATCGAGAATAGTTTTTCTTATGGCCAATAGAAAGCGCTCGTGAGGGTGGTAATAAAGTTTTGCCCAGCTTAGTTGTCCCTGAGCACTTTGTTGAGTGAGTTGATGCTTAGGAGTTTTCGGTAATTCGAAAATTTAGCTGAATTTAATGCCAAATGCAAAACAGACTTTGCCCATAATTGGATAAACTTACAAAGGGAATATTATTTCAAAAGCAAGACATTTTGAATGGATAAATCTGCTTGAAAAATGAAATCCTATAAACGGCGCGGTAAACGTCATTTGTAGTACGATGCTCCATTAAGTGGGAATCAATGTTTAACAGGATCCATTACACAGATGAATATCTACTTCCTGAACAGAATCCACGGCGTAGCTGACCATACGTGATAAACAGAGATGTGATTTATTTGAAATACAGTGTAAACTCTTTATAACGTCACTNGTGGACGGGGATCGATGGTTGATTCGCAATCAGTCGATTCCGGAACGCGAAGGGATAAAGTCTACCCTTAAAAGGAGTACTAGGTGGCAAATTCTGTGTGTTGGTAACACTTACTCCTAGGCGATAATGGTTGCGACGCTCCTGCCAATGTAAGTAAAGCCGACTTGTTTTTTGTGTTGATCTGCATTGGGGGAAAGATCCTTTTTTTTTGTAAATGTCAATTTCCTTTATATTTACATAATAAAGTTGTTATTGTTTTAAAACTTGCCTATCTTGTCATTTTAGTACCTGACCCCCATAGGCTTCTGAAAAGGTCATAAATCGTCGTATCGCATGCTTTAAAGACGTTTTAGACCATCCGTTTTATTCTCATTCCACGCATAGAGGCTGTATATATTTTTTTCCTAAACCTTTTTAAATGAAATTCTATATGCCTGCGGTCTTTTATATATAGATAGACATTAGAGATACAATGTTTTAATACATTTATATATGTATGAATATATCTATATGTATGTATATTGGGTTATACACCTGGAAATATGCAAGCTGTAACAATCCCATCTCGTTAAAATACCAATCCGCAGCCAATAACATCGTTAGGGAACCTCAAATGTAACACCCCACGGTCGGTGGTAATAAAGGCAGCGCTCGGCGGGCGCACCATTTTCGAAACGTCGTCTCTTCGCAGCATTTACAGCTTATACGGATTAGGATTCTAGGGCGAGCATTATTATTATTATTATTTGCCTGTGGCTTGTTGTCGTTGGTTGGATTGGCTGCGAAAATACGGATTTTCGTTACCAAATCGACGGGGCTATTTAACTTCGTTTAAATTATGGATACGTACACATCTTCATCTGCATATAGAGCCGATTTCTGTAAGCACTAATTATTGAATTTTCCTTTGTTGGCGAACACACGATAAGTACGACGCAAACTGAACTTTAAGCACAGCAAAGCCCATATTTTCCTAAATAAGGACTATTTGACTACTGCAAATGTGTTAAATTGAATGTTTCTTTCAGTTTAACGTCAAGAATAACTTAAGGCATATATATATTAGAGGTAGGCCGGGTATCCGGTTTGGATTCGGTAGGAACCCGGCGGATTCTGCAGTTTTTTTAGAATCCGACCGGGTACCCAATAATGCAAACTGACCTTTAAGCATAATAAAGCTCATTTATTCCTAAATAAGGACTATTTGACTGCTACAAATGTCTTAAATTGAATGTTTCCTTCATTTTAACGTCAAGAATAACTTAAGGCATATATATATATATATATTAGAGGTGGGCCGGGTATCCGATTTGGATCCGGTAGGTATCCGGCGGATCCTGCACTTTTTTTAGGATTCGACAAGGTACCGAATAATTACAACGGGTACGCACAAGTGCAGCGTAATTCTACCAGAAAAAAAATCAACACCAGCAATAATAATTAAATAAGTATAACAAAAGTTACCTCATGAAAATTGATAATTAAGATGGTATTGGGAAAAGTCGTATTGTTTGTTGATTAGTATACTAAAGTATTTGTTTACCTTTTCTCGTAAACAAAAATACATCAGTATGGTCGAAATATTACAATTTCTATCACTTATTGGTAACATATAAGATTTTTATTAACGATAAGTTACGTATTAGTATGATTTTATCACCTTGCACACGGAGAAAATGAAAAGGAAAATTTACCTAAATATTAAAGCAATATTTACAATTTATCCCACTAGCTCCTTGCTTCGTAAGCGAAAATAATAAAAATTACAATTTGGACCCGAATTTGTAAAAATGATATCCCAGCAGAAATAAATTTACTAGCTATTTAAGGTCATCAGTCCTAAGACAGGTTGGACACTAAGAAACTTTAATCACTTTTTATAGAATAATGTCCTCGAAAAGTATGCTTCATTACACGAAGAAACTGAAAAACAAAAATTTACCTAACCATTAAAGCGATATTTACAATTTATGCCACTAGCCCGTTGCTTTGTAAGCGAAAATAATAAAAATTACAATTTGGGCCCGAATTTGTAAAAATAACATCCCAGCAAAAATAAATTTATTAGGTACTTTAGTTGATATCACAAATTGAATTGTAATAATTAAGAAACTTGAAATAATTTTTAAAGAAACATGTCAAAATAGAGATTATTACAAGTTACTTAATAAATTCAACTATTTCNGGTTATCCGGTACTCGATGCATCTTTAGTACCTACATTAGGGTTCATAATATTTACCGATGATTAGTTACCACATAGCTAGTAAGGAATTTTCTGAATAGGGTGCAGGTGAAGGGTAGCGATTCTATGTGGTTGCATCTATCTAATTTGGGGATAGTCCCCTTGTATGAACTAAGGGTTGCTGGTATGTTACAGGTAGATATACCTATAAATAGAGGGGAACTCCCCAGAGTAGGTAATTGCTTATTTGTGAAGAAATCATTCTTTTTAAGATTAGTTGATTGAATTATTCGGTTATCAGTATTTCGATCACACAGTTTCATGTACGTACATTACGTCGTCAAGTTAGTTAAAGGTTATTTCAATATTTTTTCTAGTATTAAATCGGCTATAAAAGACAAAGGTAAGGACTTTGAATCATATTGCAATGTAGCATATTTATCATGATGTTGACGGAATCTTTGGAATACCTTGCAAGTGCTTATTACTTTCGAGAAATTGCATTATACATACACTAGGGCTTCGAATTGTATTTGAATTACTTGAATTTCCAAAATTGAAATATTTGAATTTTAAATATATTCATATATTCAAGTATTCAAATATTTAAATATTCATTCAAAATTTTAAATATTCAAAAATGTACTTGATCATTAAAATTCCTAATTCTTATCAACTGTTTGTTTTCGATAAAAACTAATGCAACATTTTTAAAGATCTAATGCTTTTAATAATTAACGTAAATGTTCAAATTATCATAAATACATTAAATTTTCAGATATTCAATTGATGATTTATATATTCAAATCAAATTATAATCAAATGTTTGAATACTTTCGACCCCTACTATCCATTCACCAACTTCAGTATTCCGATTTTTTGTTTCACTGTGAGAAGCTGCGATATCAGGAAAAGCCTCTTCCTTCAAATTAAAATGAGTTTAAGCTATCCCACCGATCAATCTTGTCAGGTAATTTGAAATTTTTGCTCTTGTCTCTTCCGTAATATCCATAAATTGCGAAAGCAGCAAGACAGCAGTTACTACCACCTAAGCTGCTACGTCAACGACAAGATAAATTTCGGAACCCAACGGAATTGAAAAATGTAGTAAGGGAATAAGATGCTCCTTTCACAAAGAGGGGGTGTCATGTGAACTGGATTTTATCGTTTGGGGTGGCCAATCAAATGTAAATATCGCCCGAGGTCGAGTCCAAATAATTCAGATGTGAATCCTTCGAATGAATGCCCCTTCTTTTTCAAGTCAAAAGGTACCAATATTAAGTCGTAGAAAAATAAGCACAAATTTACGAAAATGTTTAATGTATTACAATGCACATTTTACCACACAGTGGTTTCCTCAGATTAAAGAAGTAATAAGAAACCAGAAAAAGAAGATGAGAAATCCCATGCGTGTGGTGAAAAACGCATTGTGGTACGTACAATTGGGATCCGCCAAATGGGAGGAGCCTAAAAACATGGCGCCGATTAGGGAAAATTTATCGTAGTTCCTATAGTGTACCGTGCAATTTCCAAGTTTTTAAATTACGATAAAATGATAAGTATTGACACAATATGTGATTGGGCCTCGGAAAGGGAATTTCGTTGAAGGTGAGCGTGTTTTTAATGCCACATTATAAAATTCGGAAATATCGAATTCCGTCAAGTTTACTGCCTACTTTTTACAAACTTCGGATTTAAAAAGTGATTTACGTTATATAATTGGTGAGGTGATTCTGGGTGATTTAAGCAATATCATATCAATGACTTGCATGTGCAAAGCCGATTTAAGAGAACGTTGCAAACACTTTATTGCAACTTTGTTGTATTGCAGCAGGTAGGTTCTTAACCTCAAAATACTTATATCGTATCATTAGAATTGTGTTAAATCAATTACACAGGAATAAATAATTTCTCACTTTATAATTTTAGTATGATTCTAGTTTTAAATATTAAGGTTATGGCTGATGGTAAATACTTGCTGAAATATAATCATGTGCATTAAAATGACGTGAACAAATTTTTATTCCGGAATTCACTTCTTTGATACCTACTGCTTTCATCCAAGCTTCTATTAGTTTACTTTTTTCTCTAATTTTCCGAATATATTTTTTACATATACCTATAAAACGGTTAGTTTTTATTGGAAAGTAGTTAATGTAGGTGAAGAGTGAAGATCTATGTCTGAAGTGCTATTGCAGCTTTTCACTGAACATACTAACTTTTTATTCGATTTAACTTTAGAAGAAAACTTCGTCATCTCCATCATCAAAAAATTTTTTGCTTTTTTAACGTGTTTTATTATTTTAATAAACAATTTTACAATTTGCGTGCACAGTTCCTATGTAAATTTTTCCCTCATTCGAGTCATAAATTTTGCCACCAGATGGTGTATGCCCATTTGACGGATCCCAATAGTTTTGTGACATTTTTTGCCTTTGTTTTTCATTGTCATAATTCCGATTTAGTGGAGAAGACCAAAGATGTGATTTTTTTGGAATACTTGTGTCTAAAATGCAAATACAAAATAAAAAATAACTGTTTTTATCTTGCATTTAAATGCGTTTTTCAGAAAGGCCTTTTGCATTTTATTTTAAATAGTTTTCCAAACGTATTTTCCATTTGTAAAATGCAAAATACATTTTTGCCGTTGCTATTATCATCGATGAAACATTATATAAAATGATGAATGAAAGTTGTTCACATTGGCTATTGAAAGTACTAGAAGCTTAAAATGGGGACAAAGTGACATTCCATGAATGCCTTCTAATTCTTTAACTGAAGAGAGTCCAAAAAATTCTAAACTTGAAAATGGATAATCTAAAATATTGGATCGACATTGTTTTCCGGGTTCAATGTCATGGTCCATGGAATTTTGAAGTTCGAAATTGATATCACCTTCTAAATCAGCACTTATCGTAGGTACCTTTTGCAAGGAACTACGAAATTCTATGAATTACGAAAAAACAGCCCGCAAAACAATATCGAATTGATATGTCAGCTGAATAAAACTGAAAAGTAGAAGATAATGTAGTGTGCTAATAAATACATATAATTCAAAATTCTTAGAAAACGATTCGAAAAACTTCACTTATTACAACATAAAAAAAATCACCAGCAACTGACTTCAGAAGGCAAAGGATCGGAAAAAATAAAGAAAAATGGGGAAGGCATATGACCAGCAGTGAACCTGGAGGACTTTTTAGTGATTATAATGAATATTTGAAAGCTTCTTCAGTTCAACACTAATAATGGACTTTCTGCGTACCATACTAAAAACAACTAAACAAAATTGAACACATGGCAAGGTTAAAAGTGGCACAGCTCATGCATGATAAATTTTGGCTCTAACCATTGGGCTATTTTGAGAAGATACCTGTAAAGAAATTACCACTCATGTTGGGTGAGAAAGCCAATTTTGTTGCCTTGTGTGTATAAATACGGAGAAAACAAATTTTTCCAATAATTGGATATAAGTAGATCGCGTTTTGCCTCGTGCAAACCCCTATATTCTAAATTTCATTAAAATCATTGGAGCTGTTTACACACAAACAAAAAACAAACAAACCAACAAATACATAAATATTATACGATTTTCTTAATAAAATAAAAACTGTATAAGTATCTTCTAAACAAATGCTAAACAAGTAACGTGTATTAAGGGGAGGCAAAAATGGAATAATGTAAAAAATGTAATAAATCTTTTTAAAAAGCACCCTCTGATGATGAACGTTATTTTGCAAGCGGCCTAACTATTTCATTTATATCCGATGATGATGAACAGCTTCCTGCGTGGAATGGCAAGAATTTGCTTTCAAAATGTTACAGTTAAAAGCACATCAGCCGAGGGAAATTGAGTTTTCCTCATTTTCTGGATAAGTTTTCGATTAAAAAACGACCAGTTCAGACCACAATCTGGCAAAAATGTTTACGACAAATTACTCTTTAAATTGTGTGTTTCTTTTGTTGTAAAAGCCACAGGAATCTACATCTCTGAAATTCTTGAGCAATTTACTGCACATTCTAACTCGAAATTTCAGTTTGTAACTCTAAATGCTAATTAAATCATAACCTAACTCAATCTCAGTCTAAGCTAAGGCAATTTTGAGAACGGACAAAAGCACTACAACACTCATTTAGTTCTTGTTGTCTACCTACTGTAACGTTATGATTACAACCAATCGAATGAAAGCTTTAACTTCAATTAGGTCAGGATCATAATTTTCAGGGTAGGTAAAGACAGCCCCAACGAAGTGGGTGTTGTCGTAGTCGTGTACTTTTTCTTGTTTACACGGTTGAACCAAACCTAATCTATTTAAATCCTAACCTAACAAGCAATTTTATTGCAGACAACAATCGTCACACACACCGTAAAAAACGTGTGGATCTGACAGTTTATTTAGACCGTCGTCCTTCAGCCCGAATCATAGTTCTACGATACCATTGATTCCGACCATTTTTACGTTCTTATGGTTTTGGGATAGCAAGATAAAACAAATGAGATAAAACGCAACTAAAAACTATATTTACAAAACTGGAATTTATTCATAATAACGGCAGCATTTAAAGGTCAAAAATGGATAAAATAATTCGAAGTGGTCTGTATTCTGTCGAAACTGCGAATCGCGATTTCGATCTTTTTTGATCTCATCAGCGCGTCGCAGGCAGAACACAGACCAACTTTTACCTGCTGCCTTAACAGCGCGTTTTAGAAAATACGACAAATGGCGCTGTAAACGCCATCTGTAGTAGAGTGCTACATTTTGGGATTACGTATGCTTCAGTAAGGTCCATTTAAATATATGGATATCGTTTCAGCAAGTAGATTTTATTCGATTATGGTAACGTGCCTACCACGTTGAGGTGAGCTACNCTAAACACTATATTTACAAAACTGGAATTTATTCATAATAACGGCAGCATTTAAAGGTCAAAAATGGATAAAATAATTCGAAGTGGTCTGTATTCTGTCGAAAGTCGAAACTGCGAATCGCGATTTCGATCTTTTTTGATCTCATCAGCGCGTCGCAGGCAGAACACAGACCAACTTTTGGAGCATACGTAATCCTAAAATGTAGCACTGTACTACAGATGGCGTTTACAGCGCCATTTGTCGTATTTTGTTGTCAAAAATGGAGTTTATCACAAAAATAAGAGGTTTTTTAACTTAAATAGAAATAACGATTCTAACTAGAGCTTCTTTTTCGCCTCCATGTGTTAAAAGCAGAAAAAAAGGACCACGAAGAATTAAAAAGAGTTTTATTTTACATGCAATATTTAATAATATTAATTTTGTATTTATTTTCTACCCCATCGAATTCTGTTATATCAATGGTGCTTTCTACTTCTTCGGGGTAATTAACAAATTAATGCGATAAATAGATACCTACTATCAATGTTTCAATGTTTTTGTTTAAACCTCCGTAATAACAAGCAATCATTTATCATAAAGCCGAAACGTTTTACGTGTAGATCAATTAAAATGTCACAATTTTTGTTCGCAATTTATGTGAAAGAACGAAACGCTGATAAATTAAAATCAGTTCCAGTTAGAAAATGCTCGTTAATTGGTAACTGGCAGTCGCTGAATTAATCATCTGACATGCGATAGCGTGCTGATAAACTTTTAAAATAAACTGAATAATTGAAAAAGTAGTAAGGTCGACTAACTAACTGTAAAATGATCATTGCCTAGTACGTTACAGCCCAAAAGCTGGGCACTTTTCAACGTCATCCGAAATATGGATTAATACGGAACAACGGGTGGTGGACGAATCTTACGAAGGCATAGAACGGCTAAACATATTCGTTTTTTCGAAATTTCGACTTGTAACTCGAAATTTTGAGTTGAGTAGGTATCGATTCAAACATGTGGCTGCGCACACCTGTTCGCGATTACGTATTTAAATGTTTCTGTATATACTTCTATTTTTATTATTTTTGCTGTGTAAATATTCTTTTAAATTTTCTGTTCAAATTGTGTTCTCATCATCATAAGGTCGTTAGTCCTAAGACTAGTTGGACACACGTACCTCCACTCTTTCCTATCCTGAGATAATCTTCGAATTTCCCTAAAACTAGAACAACCCATATCCTTAACTATCTGCGAACAGTCTAGTTTAGGTCTACCTCTACCCCTCCTAAATTCCCTTTTTGCCAGTAATGTCTCTGACTAAACTTTCGTGCCTGAGGTGTCCTACGAACTTATCTCGCCTATTTATTATTGACTTCTATAGTTCTCTGTTCTCCCACTCTCTCTAATACCTCTCCATTTCTAACCTTCTCTATTCACGGTACCTTCATCATTCGAACGCTTCTAACCTTTTCTTTTCCGCCGCGCCCACTGTCTATGTTTCGCACTCGTACAGCGCTGTGCTCCAAACATACTGCTTTAACAACCTTTTTCGATTTTCTAAATTTACCTTTCAGGAACATAGAAGTGACTTCTTTTTATTGAAAGTGACCCCACCCTGCGTTATCCTCTGCCTTATATCCCTACTACTCCTTCCGTCTTGACTTATCTGACTTCCTAGATACCTAAAATCGACCACTTCTGTTTATTTTTTATCTCCTATCTTTATATTCGCTCTTTCCCTACTTTTCCTTCCCTTGCATACCGGTATTTTTTCAAATTAATATAACGATTATTTATGACTATCAATTCATAAGACAATAAGTACTATTCCATTACTTTCACCACAACGTTTGTATCTAATTTGACCGAGAAAATCTTAAAAAGGAAACAAAAACAAAATCTTCCCTGATTTTCTTTACGGCTCCGTTCTGGATATTTTTCTATAAAATGCGAATATACAAATATTTCAACGTTGTAATTTAGTCCGCAAAATGAAATCGCCTTACGTCTAAAATTCTTTTCTTCTTTGTACGCATTCTCTTTGGCGTTAATGCCTACTTTAGATAACCGGCTTGTAATAATTTGCATTAGTTTTTAGGTAGAGCGTTTACTCGGGATAAAGGAAATGAGACAGATGATTTATTTCTCTTGCGTTAAGTGTGATTTCCACCCCCTTCCAAGGGAATAGAAACATTTTCAGGAAAAATTTACTGCGCTACCGTACCTGCCTTCGCTTTATGATATAAAGACGGTTTTTATTTTTAAAACGGGCCTCGCAATCTTGAAAGTAATCTAGATTCATTTATAATATAACGTAAGATATAAGTAGACAAAAATACTGGTATGCAAGGGAACAAAAAGTAGGAAAAGAGCGAATATCTATAAAGATAGTAGACGAAAGACTAGAAGAAGTGACTCATTTTGGGTTTCTAGGATAAGTCAGATAAATCAGGACAGAAGAAGTACTAAGGATATAAAGCAGAGGACAGTGCAAGGTCGAGTCGCTTTCGAGAAAAAGAAGTCACTTTTATGCTCGTGAACGATTAATTTAGAAATTCGAAAAAGATTGTTAAAGGTGTATGTTTGGAGCGCGGTGCTGTACGGGTGCGAAACATGAACGGTGGGCGCGGCAGAAAAGAAAAGGTTAGAAGCGTTCGAAATGTGGTGTTAGAATCGAATGATGAGGACACCGTGGATAGAGAAGGTTAGAAGTAAAGAGGTATTACAAAGAATAGGAGAACAGAGGACTCTATGCAAGTCAATACGAAATGGGCTAGATCGGTTGGTGGGACACCTTCTCAGACATGAAGGTCTAGTCAGAGACAAATTAGAGATAGAAACGTAAGTTAGGAGGGGTAGAGGTAGACCTAGATTAGATTACTGTTCTCAAATAGTTGAGGGTATGGGTTGTTCTAGTTTTGGAAAAATGCGACGATTAGGTCAGGATAGGAAGGAGTGGAGGTACGTGTCCAACCAGTCTTACAGGTAGGAGTGACCACCTTATGACGATAATAAGTAGACCCTTTTATAAAAAATATCTGTAAAAGTATAAGATGAATTTTCTCATCCAACAATAGAAGTACATAAACACACAGTAGTATTATTGTGACTTTAACAGAAAACCATTCAAAATTACTGCTATTGAGGTGGTTTTACTAAACTTCTTACAAAGTCTACCTTTCTATCAGGACATTACGCGTATTTTCTTTTCAATTATGACATAAGTTGGTCTTGGACAAAAAGTGCTCATTAGATTCCTTAATAATAAATTGCTTAACCGGCTTAACCTCAAACGAAAATTTAAGTGTAAATAAATCATACGTGTGGCGGTCTTCATTCCTACAATCTTCCCCATTATAACTAACTTTTTATGCTGTGTAACAAACGTTCGCGTTTATTTGCCAATCATAATACGAGGCAGTACGACATTTAGAATGCGTGCCGTATGTCTCTAAATGATACTAGTATATCAATCCACACTGTCCTCATGATGATCAAAAACTTAGTTTCTGCTTATACGTATAGAATGTATTAACCTTATTTAATTTTTTTTAAACACACTGATTTGCTTCACATTATGGCCTATAGTTACATCCAGCGACCTTTGCCCCTACCTATGAATTATACCACCGGCCATGACACATCTAATTAGTATATAAGCTCACAATTTTCTCATTCAATCAACAGTCTACTTTATAGGTCAAACCTATGCTAGTTGTTCATTTNTATTACAAGGAATAGGAGAACAGAGGACTCTATGCAAGTCAATACGAAATGGGCTAGATCGGTTGGTGGGACACCTTCTCAGACATGAAGGTCTAGTCAGAGACAAATTAGAGATAGAAACGTAAGTTAGGAGGGGTAGAGGTAGACCTAGATTAGATTACTGTTCTCAAATAGTTGAGGGTATGGGTTGTTCTAGTTTTGGAAAAATGCGAGGATTGGGTCAGGATAGGAAGGAGTGGAGGTACGTGTCCAACCAGTCTTACAGGTAGGAGTGACCACCTTATGACGATAATAAGTAGACCCTTTTATAAAAAATATCTGTAAAAGTATAAGATGAATTTTCTCATCCAACAATAGAAGTACATAAACACACAGTAGTATTATTGTGACTTTAACAGAAAACCATTCAAAATTACTGCTATTGAGGTGGTTTTACTAAACTTCTTACAAAGTCTACCTTTCTATCAGGACATTACGCGTATTTTCTTTTCAATTATGACATAAGTTGGTCTTGGACAAAAAGTGCTCATTAGATTCCTTAATAATAAATTGCTTAACCGGCTTAACCTCAAACGAAAATTTAAGTGTAAATAAATCATACGTGTGGCGGTCTTCATTCCTACAATCTTCCCCATTATAACTAACTTTTTATGCTGTGTAACAAACGTTCGCGTTTATTTGCCAATCATAATACGAGGCAGTACGACATTTAGAATGCGTGCCGTATGTCTCTAAATGATACTAGTATATCAATCCACACTGTCCTCATGATGATCAAAAACTTAGTTTCTGCTTATACGTATAGAATGTATTAACCTTATTTAATTTTTTTTAAACACACTGATTTGCTTCACATTATGGCCTATCACATTTTGTGCTTTTTTTTAAATTTTATTTGTGTTTTTACTTTTTATTGGTTTCCGTAATCAATTAGTATTTTCATGTCACCAATTAGTTCAGTTAATACGTATGCACTAATTATTGACGAAAATCGGTTAATTCATTATTAGAAAGTACTTATAAAACAGGAAAACTCGGATAGCGCGCAGCGGCGTTACAGCTATTAATATGATATACGAACTTCAATATTTTCTAATAACAGTATGAGTATCTTACACGAAGAAAAAGTTGTTAATCGAATTATCCACGGAAACCTCATACTTCTTCAGGATCGTGTAACCGACACTGGGAATAAGTACTTAGAAACGGATGAAAATCGATGGAGGCATTTTAGAAAATATTCTAGATAGAAGAACAGAAAGGCAGATAATCGAAAACATACCTAAGTACTTACACTAGAAATTTGTTTCGTTTATAGTTAATTAATGTAGAGACCTTTTTTCAAAATCGTATACATTTTATTTATATTCAAGTACAGGTCATCATCATCATACGGTCGTCAGTCCTTGGACTTGACTCTTCCCCACGGAGAAAACTAAACGTAAAAATTATAATTTTCAATTGTAAATGACTGCATTTACCGTAGAAATAGTAGAATTTATAGGGCACATGAAACAATTTCAATTTTGACATTCTTTTTTAAAAATTATTTTAAATTTCTTAATTATTACAATTTAATCTGCAATATCAACTAAAATACCTCCAAATTGTAATTTTTATTATTTTTGCTTACGAAGCAACGGGCTAGTGCGATAAATTGCAAATATCGCTTTAATATTTATGTAATTTTTCTCAATGCCTATTATGAGTTACAATCTAGTACCTCTCCTCCTCTTAGCTCCTGTTTCTGCTTCTAATATATCTCTAACTAGCCCTTCACGCCTGAGAAGGCGTCCTACCAACCTCTATCTCGCCTATTTCATACTGACTTCCATATAAGCGTCCTTTCTGTTCTCTTATTCTTTTTAATATCTCCTCATTTCTAACCTTCTCTATCGAGGGTATCCTCATCATTCAACCCATAACACCATATCACGAACGTTTTCAAACTTTCCTTTTCTCTCATACCGTCCACATTTTGCATCCGCGCTGACTTCGTAGGTAACCGAAAACCAACGACTTCTATTAGTTTTTCGTCTTCTATCTTTATATTCAGTATTTCTCCTACTCTTTTTGCCATTCCATGCCAGTATTCTTGTTTTACTTTTATTTATTCTCATACAATACTATTTTGTCAATGTATGTACATATGTATGTAAAAAATTGTCAACATTAATATACTTTAGTACCTAAGTATATCATATTTGAGATTAAATATCGATTAAGAGCAAATAGGTGGAAGAGGGTGGCATTTCTATATTTAAAGGGGATTTTTTCAGGCAAATGCGCGCGTTTCGTGCTACAGTATAATTTACCGTCGGACAGATGAACTCGCATTCATATTCCTCAAATATGCAGATGGATGGATTATCATAAAATTTTAATATCGCTTTATTCTTTCGGCTGAACAGCACCTTTAGAAACTAACAGTTATATTTATTTAACATACCTCGCTTAAACCGCCGTAATGGTCACATTAAATCATTTTTTATGGTAGTGTAAACGTTAAATTGAACCATTTATATTAAGTCTTCCTATTTTTATTAATGTGAACATGTTCTTACCCTCTATCAGTCACTGTAAGGTCGAAACTGTTCGCAACATTGCTTGGAGTGGTCGAAATTCACTTTTGTGTTAAAAATCTTTTAAATAATTAAATTTAAAGGAATTGTTTGTATAGGTATGCAACACATCGTACACTTAAGCATAAGAAATTGCTGTTACTAACTTTCATTTACGTAATACTACTTTTCCCTGTGCTGACAACACTCATAATTTTCTTTATATACAGGGTGCTTCAAAAAAATGTATACACACTTTGAACTTCCATAGAAAATTTATTTACCGTTCTACAAAGTTAAATTTCAGGAAAATAGAAAGCTGAAAGTCCAATGTAAATGAAACATAAATAACAAATGTTAATACTGTTCAAATTGGTGACCTACAGCATCAATACAATTCTGAGTACGAGTCACCACAGATTCTGTACATCGTATCAAAACGTCCAATGAGATTTCTCTACACACTGCTTGAATCTCATTCCAAAGAATGTCTAGGTTACGTGGTTTACGTTTGTACACCTCATCTTTTACTGTGCCCCACAAGAAGAAATCCAGTGGTGTAAGGTCTGGAGAGCGTGCTGGAAACTCGATTGGCCCCCTGCGTCCTATCCACTGGCCCGACAAATTTTGATCCAGGTAAGCTCGTACGTCCCTGTGATAGTGCGGCGGAGCACCATCTTGTTGAAAATAAAAATCATCATTACCGTATAATGCACGAATGGCAGGAAATATGGAATCAGCAAGCATTGTTAGGTAATTAATACCAGTTACAGTGCCTTCAAATCGAAAAGGTCCAATGAGTCCCCTTGAAGACAAACCGCACCACACATTTACACCAGGCAAATTTACAGCTTTTTCAATTGTAATGTGAGGATTTTCTTCACCCCAGTAAACACAATTGTGCCTATTGACAGTTCCATTAAGTTTGAATTGGGCTTCATCCGACCAAATGATGCTACCCATAAATCCCGGTTCACGTATCACGTTTTGATACGATGTACAGAATCTGTGGTGACTCGTACTCAGAATTGTATTGATGCTGTAGGTCACCAATTTGAACAGTATTAACATTTGTTATTTATGTTTCATTTACATTGGACTTTCAGCTTTCTATTTTCCTGAAATTTAACTTTGTAGAACGGTAAAAAAAAATTTCTATGGAAGTTCAAAGTGTGTATACATTTTTTTGAAGCACCCTGTATAATATTCAAAAAAAACTCATAGTGTGGTAGATCTCTAGCATCGTGGCGATCTCTTGGTGTATAATCGTTAAAGTTTTAGGTGAGCTAAGAGTATTTGGCTAACTTTCAAAAGTTTTATAAGTGGTTCGAAACAATCTTCTTCTTCACAAAATATTGCGCATAATAAAAAGAAAAGAGAAAAAAATTGAAATTGGCTCGTGTTTATACAGTCGCGGCCGTCATCGTTATAACTGGGCCATGAATTTTTTTTGCTTACGGTCCTGGCATAATATTTGCTGAGAGAGTTTCTTATTTCTTTGTTACGAAGTTTAATAACACAAACAGAAGTGATGACTAGATATAGGGGACCGACCGTGCGGCTGATACAAGTCGGTGTGGCGCAGCACTTCGCTGTTGGCGAGCGCCTTCGTCAGCGTCACACAGGCAAATCGATTTTCAATTTGGTTACATTAATATTTCGCCTACGGTTACCTAACTGAAGTGTGTACATTAAGGGAAGTCGTACTCATTATTATTGATCAGGGCTTTGCACCCTCATGTGTTAGCGTGTTTCAGACGGATCTGTTGAGTTGGGAATAGCCTCCTCAAATCTATAGGTAGATAGTTGGCCATGAAATTATTGTTGCAGTTCATTTGAAGTGAAATATGTAAAATATAGATCGAACCCCTACAATAAATGATAAATGTAAAATACACCTGCAGTAGAAATACGTTTTACATATGAAGTATTTATAGTTAATTGTATCGAACCAATTTGGGATTTTTGATTAAAAGGGAGATTTTTTTTGATTTTTTTGTAGTCGAAAAAATAAAAAAAAATATCACTTTAACGACTTTAATTTCAACAAAAAATACTAACGTTTCATTTGGCCAAAAATACAGAATTGGTTTGATGTAATTAATATATACATTGAGTTTTCCTAAAAACTTAGATTTTCATTTTTATTTTGTTGTTGCTTTCTACTACCGCAGTAGCAGCATTTAGCTAGGAGTTAGAGATAGCTGTTAATAAAATGGAAGCGGTATTGACAATACACTACTGTATGAAAATAAATAGAAGTCAAACAAAAATACTGGTATGCAAGGGAAGAAAAAGTAGGGAAAGAGTGAATATAAAGATAGGAGACGAAAAATTAGAAGTGGCTGATTTTAGGTAAATAGGAAGTCAGAAAAGTCAGGACGGAAGGAGTAGTAGGGATATAAAGTAGAGGATAGCGCAAGGTCGAGTCGTCTTCAATAAAAAGAAGTCACTTCTATGCTCGCGAACGGTTATATTAGAAATTCGAAAATGATTGTTAAAGGTGTATGTTTGGACTGCGGCGCTGTACGAGTGCGAAACATGAGCGGCGGGCGAGGTGGAAAAGAAAAGGTTTGAAGCGTTCGAAACGTGCGGTGTTACTGGCGAATTCTGAGAATATCGTGGAAAGAGAAGGTTAGAAATAAAGAGATATTAGAAAGAATAGGAGAACAGAGAATTGTAGGGAAGTCGATAAGAAATAGGGGAGATAGATTGGTAAGACACCTTCTCAGGCATGAAGGTCTAGTCAGACACATATTAGAGGTAGAAACGGGTGTTAGGAGGTGTAGAGGTAGACCTAGTTTAGATTACTGTTCGCAAATAGTTAAGTATGTGGGATGTTCTAGTTTTAGAGAAAAAGTGGACGTGCTTGTCCAAGCAGTCTTAGGACTGACGGCCTTATGATGATGCTGTTTTGTACAGGTTAATTTGGAGAAAAAATCGAATAATTTAGTTTATTAGGTAATAAAATTACAACAAAATAATACCGCATACGTTCATTATGTTATGCATAGCTACCATATATAAAATCAAGAAACTGCAGGATAATAGCCTAAATTTTTCTTCTTTGTTAGTCCTCCACAGTTATTTAAGGTAATTCAATTGTTTTCCGAACTTTTAAGCAAGCACAAAACCTCGGACGATATATAAAACCCCGACCGCTCGCTCCAATGAAACTCATCAGTCAATCATGTTATATTATTATTATACCGTATGGGAATGAGACGACTACTTTACTATAGTAAATCTCAAAATATACACTATGCGAATTTCCGCTTTGTAAAAATGTGTATTTGTACGACTAACTTCCTATCTTATCTAGAGGCATATATTATTTTAACTCAACAGCAAGATCAGTACTTTCGCATACGGTATAAGCAGTTGATATGTCGGAAGCACTACTGCTTTTGTTAATATATTTGTTATACAATTATAGTAGCATAAGTACCTATATACCTATTTAGTAACGATTTACCCAATAGCGGCTTTATTTGCACTTTCAATATCTTAGTTTTAGAAAAAATAACGGATTTACTTACTTAATGTAGTCAAAATATAGTGGCCACGCATGCGACGAAAGCCTGTAAAAAAAAGTAAATTATATTTCTCAAGGTGAATCGATAAATTGAAAAGGTAGATCTAATTAATTTTAGAAAAAACGAAAACGGAAATCGATTAATGGGAAGTACATATTTATACATATGTTATCGGAAATGTATGAAATCTAGGAATATAATAATATAATACAATTCATACATTTCCGGCAACATATATACACTTTATAATTGACACAAATAAATTACCATGTTGTAATTATTATTATTAATCAATAACATTCCAAAATAGATATCTAATAGATTAATAAAATTATTGAGGTAATAGTTGAACCTGTCCCAATTTATGTTTTAATTGTGGCAATCCCCCATTCTACAACCTAACTTATACTGCCCTTGGATACTATAAAAGTCAAACTTTCAACTACGTAAAAATGTGCGATTTTTATTAAACGATAGCAAATTTATGTATAATTTACTGTATTGTACCAGTACCTAAAATGCACGAAGAGTCGCAAAACTAGTGAAATAGCTCTCCTTGAGTTTACTATTAATAATGCATGGCCGACATCGCCTTCCGAAATTGACCCAAATGTAATCTAACCTAAAAAGGATTCGTTTGACAAAAATAACTTTACTGTAATAGCATAATAATAAGGCAGAAAAATAGCAATGTACGTCAAGTAATCATGTTGGAAATCTTAATTCTAATGGTTTGTATCCGATGTCACCCTTCAGTTATGTTTAATAGCATGGTGAGGATAAATTGTTTTCGTTACGCTGACATTTAAGTCTAATCTAAAATTAGAATCAATAAGTTTTCGTATCCCAGGAAAGCAGACGTTAACATAAACATTTACCCAATTAACTTTGTATATAGACATATCAGCAACGTTTGGTGTCTCTGTTGCCTGATTTATCGACTACAAAATTAACTTTTAGAATCAATGAATCGTATAAAGTAGAAAAGACAAAAACCTTTTCTATTCACAATTGATACACTTGAAATATAGTTTTTAAACAAAATTTACGAACTTGAAATTCCTGATGAATAACCAACTCGAATAGGTACATTTCAATTTCTCCTAGTAGTCATAACCTAATCATTAATGATGCCTCTCCATATTTACTCATTAAATTAATTCCCTTCTTATAACATTGTATCGTTTTCTCTTTCGGAAACAGTACTCCACTAATAGATAGAAAACAATTTTATTTAATATTAATGTGCAAATTCATTTAACTTTTATCCACTACAAATTACCTCAAATTAATGAGGAAAAATTGTAGCTGTTAATAAATATTGTAGCGAGCACGAGTGTGTATGTGTGCGATCGGGCACACCTGTGCGAACGGCTTATCGATTCGCCAACTAGCCGCGGGCGCCTTTCCTCATGTGCGCCGTATTTGTAAATGTGTACCTGCATTCTGGGAAAGTAGTTAAACAGTTCAATGAAAAAAGAAACTGTCCGGATGTTTCCAGAAGGTTCCCGAAAGTAAATAAAAAAAGTATTTAAAGGAAGAGACGATCGCCAAGAGAAGCAGAAATAAATTGAAGTGAATCCAGAAATAAATTGACAGTGATAGAAGTGAAATTAAATAGCGCAGTGAATAGTGATATATCAACAGTATTGTAAATAAATAGAATAATTCATAACCTAAGTTTAGTAATAATTTAATAGTGTTTTTAAGTTCTTTAATAATTAGTATAAATAAAAAGTTATTGTCGTTATCAGTCTTAAAAGTTAATTTTGTTAAACCCACGAACATTACAGTATGCTTCGTCGTTGTTGCTGCTGTTACCAGTTGTAACTTATTGATCAGATCATTGATGCGTCAAGCCAAAGCTCTCGGGTTCGATTCCCGGCAAGGGTATGATAGTAGTAACAATTTTAGGTTATTGAACTTTCTGGTTTTCCATAAGAAGAGCATGGAAAAGAATACGTATGTACATATATCATCTAATCTTGAGGTACAAGTGGTTTTTATTTTCTGCATCTGTCTGAGCAGAAACCAGCCGAATGTACAATTTATTTTTAAGGACTATAAAATCCTTGCAGTCGAATTTGCTACTATAATTAACAATTACACATTAAATCGGACGAATTTACAACAGCCGAATTATGAATCGATCCCGTTTAATGAATTATTAATTTTCAATAAATCAATTCAAGTCGTTATTTATCGAAAGTATAACTCTCTATGACAGCCCTCAGGGTAAATAAGTAACTTAATCCACCCTAGAATGCATTGCAGAATTACATTAATATCATTTTCATTCTATAGTTCGAGCAGAGGGTTGATATCCTATAGCCTAGTAAATAGAAGTAGAACTGTTGCGAAAAAATTTAAACTTTAAGGTGTTTCATTCTCACCAGACCCTAATGCTGTTGAGCGGGCAGTCGCTCTGGACTACGCTGGAAGGTAGGGCGAAAGGCCCTCTTCAGGCTCCTTTCAGGAATCGTGAGAATAGATGGGTGGTGGTTTGGGTGAGAAAGACGAGACGGACGAAATGAAGACAGAAGAGAATGAAAGATTATCTGTGAAATATACTACTGCATTTGCCTATGTGATCCAAGGAAACACAGAAAAACTTGGAGCAAGGCAGACGGACCCGGAATTGAACCGGCGTCCTCCCGAATGCTAAGCAATGATCTAGACCTTTAGGTCATTCCACTAGGTACTGTTGCGACTTTGCGACAACTATTTATAAGGGTTGGGCTTGTTCCGACGTATGATAGGTTGCATACACGTAACAGTGTAATAATTATTTTACTGATTAAATTTAATGGTAGACATGCACGTCAAAAAGAATTAGTATGGAACTCTGGAAGCTCATAAAAGTATACAGAACCATGACCCAAAACAACTTATTTCCACATAAAATTAGTGATTATTATGGGACTAATAATAGTGATGTTAGCTTAGAATTCGAAAGAATTAAAAGTGTTTATTAAATAAAATGAAATACAAAATGAACATATCATAAGTTCGTACAAATTCGATCCTCTACAACCGCTGTCTTCGAGAACTGATTCAACTCTCCCCCGCAAGACTGACCGTAATGTTTTTGAGACCCTCGGTCAAGTATACCCTCTCTGTCTCTCTTTACCCCAACGTTGCACGTGTCAATTTTTGTCACTTTCTCACGGTACCTTCAGTCAGCTAATAAAACCGTACGGTTGGAGAGGACGCAGTAGTTTTCTTAAAGTTTATTGCTTAAAAATATTTTGCTTCTTATTCTAAACATACGGATAACAATTACTCAATCCCTTAAAATTACAAACTATTCCTAAATTACTTTAAGCCTACCATAAACTAAAAAGCACGCATTCCCGATACTACATTATTAATAAATAATTGATAATCAAAGAACCTCCCGCATAATCCTTGACCCAGTCAAATTGGCTATAATTGGAATATAATGTTCTTTGCGATTAAGACTTTGTTTCGTGGAAATGCTACTTCTAACGTTGACAAGAGCTCACTTTCTCTAATAAACTTTTCAGTTTTTTTAAGCGTATGTTAACTAAAAAAAAACTATGACAAACTTAAAAAACAATTAACACTTAGAAAAAGAAAAATTAATTTTAACGAGATATAACTTAGCTAGAATAGATTAAACTTAAGGAGACTTAACGAGAGTTTTTCGAACACTTGTTTTTGTACCCAACAACTCAATTTATAGAGTTCAACTAAGTTGCGGTAGGGGTGGTACCGCCACCCTCATCTCTTTCTCCGAAAACACATTGATGATAATAATAATAATGTTCTAGTAGCTTGCGCGAACAGACTTTATGATCAAAAGGGTACAAGGTCAAAAAAGTTTCTGAGCTACAGATCAAAAACCACGTATGTAAGTATCTAATTAGAATTGTGTTTGCCAATAATAACATTCCCTTCTCATTTTCAATCTCATCTCTGAAAAAAAAAGGAGAAATTCATTTAATCGCTTCAATAAACACATCTAATGATTGCAAAGTCGTAATTCGGTGCTTACTCTATTTGACTACTGAAATGCAGTAATTGACAAAAGCTGAGGCAGTCGAATCAGTATTTTAATGAATAGCTCTAGTATTCGCGATAGAACTCGACAGGAAGTTTGCACTTAATTTGACTGATAATTTACACCAGGGTAGATCAGTAACAACTCCGCACTACTTATCCGAGCACCCAGTTGGCGAACAGTTTCAACTAAACCGTTCAATCAAAGATGTTAGTCTGCTTTCCAATCAGGTAATTAATGATTTTGTTTCTAGATAGTACAAAAAATACAATGCGTATATTGAATTATATAATGTATAGGCTCTCAACGATGAAAACATCGATATTTTTTTAATGCAAATAATGTATTTAAATACAATTTTACGCATTTGCAAACCACACCTTTCTTTCATTTTGCTTCGTTTTTGAACTTTTTCATTATTTTCGTCCAAAATTCTAATTCTTCTGTGAAAAATTTGAACGATATTTAAGCTCGGCTGACAAAAAAGACTGAAGCCCGATCGAAACCTGAACAATAATATGAATATGAAATTTATATCGGGCTGAGAGTGAACCGAGAGCCTGTCGAGAGCGGTCCACAGTGAGGATCGACCCCTATTGAGCTCGCTAGTTTCGTGTTGGTGTCCTGTCATAGCTATATTATTTCTAAAACTTTTTGGCTGTTCTATTCTTATCAGGTAGAACTGTTAAAAAATTGATGTTTCTTTTTAACCAACTTCAAAACAGGAGGAGGTTTTCAATTTGACGGTATGTTTTTTTTTGTATGTTTGTTACGTGATTACTCCGCTAATTAAGAATTGATTTTGATGATTCTTTTTTTGTTTCGTAGGTCATACTTCAATTTTTATCGAAATTGACTCAGTGTTTTTTGAAAAAATAAAAAAAAAATAAAAAATACATATACATTAAAAATTGAAAAATAAAGTTAATTTTTAGAAAAAAAAACAAAAACCTACTTCAAGACTATATCTACATGTACAAGTAAAACTAAAAAGTAGTAAATGATATTTTAATTACTTCAAAGTAAAGTGTATTACAGAACAATTGACAAAATCATTGTTACTTTTAAGTTCAACCCTCACCTATGCTATTGACTTTTACCCTCCAATTGCTAATGCGTGTAAATCCCGAGATAAAAATGTTCAGTCTCTCAGAGTCTCTGAAAGCGAGACTCGCGTCTCCGTCTCTCATCGAATCCTTCTGGAGTCTCTGAGAGAGACTGTCGAGGGACTGTCAAAAAAACTATTTAGCGTCTCTGAACGAGAGATTCGAGTCGCTCATAGAGATATCCTCATTTCGTATCTAGTCTTTGAACGAGAGACTCGAATCTCTCAATAAGTGGTGTCTCGATAGACATGGTTAAAATAAAAGTTCAACATGTTTGAGAGATTCCAGTCTTTCTACGAGAGACTCGAGTCTCTCAATTTTTCAGTTTTATTCATTCAGTCTCTCTGTTAGAGACTCGAATCTCTAAATTAACAATTTTATTGTTCGAGTCTCTCATACAGAGACTGGGAGATCCATAAAAGCACCTAGACAGTAACTGAGAAACTGTGAAAGACTGTGAAAGACACTCTTAGAGACGCAGAAAGACTCTGAAAGACTCTGAGATATTGGAGAGAGAATGAAAATTTTTGTCTAGGGAATTATTGAAAAGATTTAATTGTTATGTATAAGGTGCTTTTCATGGTAAAGAATTTTCACTGTGCTATTTATTTGAAAATCTGTTAATCCCACTTTTTTTCAATTAAGTGTATTTAAGTATCTTCAAGTTACCCACGAGTCGCAGCCTCTTGAAATCAGAGCAGTAACTTCACGCATAAATCGGAAATAACGTAAAAGTAATGTCAAATAGAAGATTTCAAACGTTCATTTGATTGGAGATTCCGAAACAAATTGCGAATTAGAGAAGATAGAGAAGGAGAATAATCAAGTGTTTGCAATTTAGTTCTTCAATCAAAAGAATTGCTCGAGGATAGAAGAGAATTAATTTGTGAGAGAGCCTTTCAGGTAGCACGTTATTTGCATTTACTAAAATTACTTTCGATTCTTCGTCAATTCGACGAAGTGATCCGCGTATTTGATTGTTTTTTTATGCAGCGTTCAATAAAAATTTCAATCGAGAAGTGAACATTAAAAAATATGACTCAAATAGTATAATCAAAAAGCTTTCAGATTTCAGAATAACGATATCAGCTTACTGAAAAAGCATATTCTATACAAACCAGAAAACAATATATGTATTTATATGTAGTATAAGTAGAAGCAAACAAAAATACCAAAATTTACATATCCAGGTAGGTATAATGACTAGCTTCGATTTTCGAGAATATTTTGAAACATCTGGAAAATTCTAGGATATTACGTACAATTGTAGAATATTCCTGACAATTTTGGGGAATTCTAGAATGTTCCTTAAAATTATGTGGAATTCTGGAATGTTCCTGAAAATTTTGTGCATTTCTGGGAAATTCCCTAAAATTCTATAAAATTCTGGAAAGTTCTAGAAAATTCTGAGAAATTCTGAAATGTTCTACGAATACTTTCCTACAAAATTCCAGGGAGCTCTCATAAGTTTTAGAATATTCTTGAATATTCCTGAAATTTATATAAAATCTTCGAAAATTACACGAAAATCTACAAAGTTGTAGGAAGTTCTCAAAAGTTCTAGAAAATTCTTAATGTTCCTGAAATTTATACGAAAGTCTGTAAAATTCTACGAAGTTCTCGAAAATTCGTGGATAATCCTGAAATTCTGGAAAATTCGAAGTTTCCATAACTTCCATGACAGTGCATCTTTCATTCACCGGTAAAGTTAGTTTACTGTAAGGCATTTTAAAGCATTTTCAGGCTTCTTATGAGAAACGAATGTAGTAAGATGTTTTCATCATTCACTCCCATCCAGACCCAGATTCTACTACCTAATTTCCTTATTGTAGATGGGTCACTACGGGCTATCTACTAGTGGGTAGTAATGAATAGTTGTGGAGAAATGTGAACATATACACATTTGACATTTACAAATAATACGTAGATAATATTGATTAGCCACAGAATTTCAATTTTGTTACTCTTTATTTTGGAGTCAAATCATGATAACATATACCAATACGACAACTGACAAACCGCGATATTTTTATCCCTTGTTGAAAACTGTTATTGTATCCGATTGAATTCTCTCAACTGTCACTACACGTAGTTCGAAATCGTTTTATTCGTAAAGAGGAAGTACAAGGGGAAAACGATTCTCGGAAGTTTCAAAACGATGTTGTTCTGGGAAGCAGCTGAACTGCTTTTGCTCGTTGCAGCAAGCGAATCAATCTTCTTAAAGGATTAGTATGCCGTGTTTGTATAGAACGTCGGGCGGGTCGGCGTGCACCGAGGAGCTACGTAGAAAGAGGAGTCTCGTCGGTCGCCACCCAGCCGTACGTTCGTTCGTCTCTCGTCATAAACAACTTTCTGAAAAGTTCTTTTACTTTAGCAAGTAATAAAACATTTTATTTTTCTCTCCGGAGTACTACACCACTAGTATACTAGCTCGTAGCAACGGACGCCGTATAATTGTTCGTGTTGGATACGTTCCATTAAAGGAGCTGCACAATTAACTTCACCAGCAGCAGTGGCATTTCTGGGAGTAGTAGTTTCTAAATGCGGATGGACCAGGAAGAAGAAAACGACACCAGGGCTGGAAAGATGGGTTGGAGGGCGTAGTAAGGAAAGAATTAACGGTCCAACTTTTCCAACACGAAATTTATCGCTAATAATAAGTGGAACTAAGGTATTGTTAACTATCGCTTAATAAAGAGCAGGGATAAAAGTGCTCCTGAATAATTCCAACGTAAAGGAAACTTTTCCAGTTCGCGCGACCAATATATCAAAATTGACTGACTGCCACGGTCTGCACGAACGGATTTTTAAACTTAATTGATGAGTTCGAATAACTTCATTATTCAATAGCACTCGCGGGATATTTTAATTTCATTCACTTGATAAATGTCATATTCAGAACGTTTCTCATTAAACCGTTTCGTATTAGTTGATAGTCGGAAAGGCATGAGATTTCAACGTCAACTGGAATATGGGTAATTTTATGGTAACGTATTCGAATAATAAGGGGATGGGGTGTTTACGTTTTCATGCGAGCAGGCGGACAGGCCACTAGAAAAAAGGGGTCGATGATACAAAGCAGGAAAGGGTAATTCTTTGTTAAAATACGGTATGTTGGTCAAAAGTTTACAAAAATTTACACCTCGGTTTACTTAATTGAATTTCCGTCGCAAAGGTTAAAATATATATTGTTACGAAAATAAGTATATTGGCCTATATATGAAGTTGAAGTTCGAGGTTAAGGGCAAATTCAAGGCTACTAGTTGATTTCTCCTTGGAGAACGTACAAATTTGCCCAAAACTTTTTCTGAAATAATGAGTACAGTAAAAGCTGTTTATTCGCGGGGTATACGTTCCATAAATATGCCGCGAAATACAGAAATGGTGGATATGGAATGGTAATTAGTATGGAATTATATGGGAAACGTTCTAAGGTTCCAAAATAAAACCGATATGTATCAGAATAAAATCAATTTATTGAGAAATTGGCAATTTAAATTAATCGTTGTAATCAGCTTAGACAAGGGTTTAAAAAATTTAGTGATTTTTTCTTGTTTTGAATTTTGAATTAGTCCACTCGGTTACATCTTTTATAAGAGTCGCCTCGGCACGAACCAACAGTAGTTAAAAGATGACGATACGTTGAAAAATAACACCGAATCCTTTTCTGTTTACTCGGTTACATCTTTTATAAAAGTTGCCTAGGTACGTTCATACTCAAAAGATGCCTATAGATTAAGGGGATTCAGTAGTACATGCGCCGTAAAATAAGAACATGCTTATCGATTCTAGATACCATGAGTTTAATGTTTGGAACAGAGGTTTGAAATTTTGTAGTAAGATGGATAAAGCTTTATTCTAAAGCTTGTCGAAGGCCACTTTTTAATTCATTAATTTTTATTGAAAATACGTGTCCTACAAGAAGCATCAATTTTAGGCACTGGTAAAAGCTTTTAATGATCATATAATTGAAAACCAAAAACGTATCGAGTTAGTGTGAACCTTTGCTTGTTACCCTACAAAAAATCAGACATTTATCTAGCAGCATTATATCACAATGTTTAGAATAGAAACCCATGTTTTCGAAAAAATTCACACTATCGGTTTACTGCGGTCAATCCCCTTAATAAATGACATCGAATCCTTTTCTATTGACCGATTGCATCCGCGAATAATGAAATTTTTAACCGCAAATACAAGAACTGAGTTGCAATTTTTTCACCCGTGAATAATGAAAACGCGAATAAGGAAACCGTGAATAAGGAACTTTTACTGTACCAACTAAAATGTTTCGCGTTTTCATTCAATAATTTTTGTCTACTTCGCCCCGCGCATAAAATTAAATACGTCTCTGTTTCGACATTTGTATTTTGCTCTGTATTGGTTCTTTGGAACACCCAGTACAGGTATACAAACTAGAACGCCCGGTATAAATGCCGACGTAATTATCATACAAAAAGGTACATTGCATTGTTTGAACTCGCAACAATGAAATGGAAATATCGGAAGATTTTTAAATGAGTTTCTCGATTACGAAATCGCTTTTTATACGACGAGAACCGGAACGAATTCGATCAAATTTTATAGAATTATATTTCAATTTGACGTAGCTGTCGGGGATCCGAGCAGAATTTTAGTACGAGAAAATTTTTGCCAAGTTTGTTGGCGGCAATCTAAAACCAATTGGGTTTACGTACGTATTTTCTTCGACTGCATCATCATCGTTCTTATTATGTATTAGCAAGACGAAAAGAACAAAAGTTTGTCTCTAAAAATATTGACGGAACGAGCTAGATAATACAGGGTGCTTTATAGATAAAAATATAGGGGATGGTAGAGATAAGAAAGTTGTAATGCCCTTTCGCGTTGTATTTGTACGTCACAGTAAATCTGGAAAACTTGGTTTATCAAAACCGGTCACACTGCACCAACTAAAAAGCGTCTTTTTTTTTGTCGTTTAACAAAATATTTAGACAAAATGTAAGTTGTGAGTAGTGATCTGAGTTTTTTCACTTATAACTAATATCCAACTCAATATTCGATTTGAAAGTTTATTTGTCGCTAGGAAGAACATTTTTACTTGTTGCTGCTTGTGTGAATATGCTGGGCAGGTGCATGGTTTTATTCTAGAGAAGGCTATGAAAAACGAATACATTATGGCATTTTCGTTATGATGCCTAAATATTATAACTGGCACAATATTTTGCAATTTATATAAAAAGAAAATAATTCTTAAATTGGAAAAGAGCGAGAAGATCAGCATACGCGTTTTAATTATTTAAGGAGGCGACGGTGAAAACAGGCTGAGGATGAGAGCGGCAGCTCTTTTACTACATTAAGGGTGACAGAGACCTTGAACATCGAACTTCGAATTATTTTGTTCGATTATGGTAACGTGCCTACCACGTTGAGGTTAGCTACGCCGGGATTCGTTTCAGCAAGTAGATATCCATATTTTTAAATGGACCTTGTTGGAGCATACGTAATCCTATAATGTAGCATCGTACTACAGATGGCGCTTACCACGCCATTTGTGGTATTTTCTGAAACGCGCTGTTAAGACAGCAGGTAAAGGTTGGTCTGGGTTCTGTCGGAGCTGCCTGCGACACGCTGATGAGATCCAAAAAGATCGAAATCGCGATCCGCGTCTGGCAGTTTCGACAGAATACAGACCACTTCGAATTATTTTGTTCGATTAATGATGGAGTTCTTTCGCTGTCGCATTTTATTCTAGAGATCAGCGAAAACACTCAATTTCGTTTTTCTTATAAAACACCCTGTCTGTTATAAAGCAACCGCTGGTTATAGGATATGTATACAAGTGTTTACACTGTTTTCATTTTCTCCGAGCGATGCACAAAACGTATTTCGACCGGGGGATGAAAAGCCTCTTCTTGAAGCTCGGTTTATTACTTGGTCGACCTCGTTTCTCCCTCGGAAACACTGACAATCTCTAATCCCGGCTAGAAGCGTTATTAGCGTTTTGTTTTGCCTTGTGTGATTCCTTTCGAGGTGTCAAGTTGAGTCAAAACTGAGATGCAGGGATATCTGCTACCTTTTGTACTACTACTCTTAAGCTTATAGCAGCGTAATTTAATTTTAAATCTAAAGTGAAGATAACGCCATTCAGAGTTGCAGTACAATAAACTTCAACTGCAGAAAAATATGTTAAATATTTGTTAATTTTAAAGTATACAATAACTAAATATTAATAAATGATGTTACTGTACTTTGTTTTGTATAAAGATTATGTAAATGTCCTCATGACTTTCATACCAAAATCCAAACTCATAAAGGTTTGGCGGTTAATAAATCTGTATGAACCAGATGTAGATTTAGTTGAAACTTTCAAAATTCGCATAGTCCGCAATAAAACTGTCACATTTACTTTCTTCTTTCAGCTTACTATAGTATAGTCGAAATAAGAAGGCAAAGTCCCCAATAAATAATGCACACTAAAGGCATATCGTTTTTCTCGTTCTTACAAACGGAAGATATCCTGTCTTTACTTTCTAAACACACCTCCTCCACAGCTGCGTCGAGACCTGCACCTACGTTTCATAAAAATCAATCAAAAATGGGTAAACTTACAGGGTCGGCTTAATTTAGTTGGTGTCATCTCTCTACATATATCGTTTAAGTTATTTTTTCGTTGTAACTATTGTTGTCGTTGTTTTTGTTGGTGTTATTGTTGTTGTTTTTATTGTTATTTTTGTTGTTAACTTTCAACGAAATGGTCGAAGAAGTTTTAAATTCTCAGAGTAGAAAACTTGTTTGGGATGTTATTCATTATTTTCAAAGAAAGAAAGAAACAAGTACAGAAAACGTCTCCGTTATAAACATAGCGGTGGAGGTTTTGAACACTAGCTGCAGAACCATATCCCGGATACGAAAAGAAGGTGGAACTTGTAATTTAAAAACAGATGTAAGTATTATTTTGTAAAAAATTATTTTTATGAAATTAAAAATACACAATAACGCATTCATTTCTCATCAATGCTGCCTATTTTTGAAGTCGATTGACCTCCTCTAATTCGAGATAAACTTAATTAATATTTATAGATGTGTGGGTACGTATAAATATAGACTCATTCAATCTGTTTTGATGTACAATCGAAATTATATAAATATTATTGCATTGAATTATCTTAGATCTTACAATAACTTTTTCACCATACTGTAGCACGACTACTACCTTAAGCCGATCCTGTAAATTTGCTCANTTTAGTAAACGATTATTCCTAACTTCTTTAACTAACTTAAGGTTATTAATATTAATATTATGTCCATCAGTAAGAATATGTTGGGCAACACTAGATTTTTCTTCTCTACCAAACCTAGCATGAGCTAGATGTTCTTTAAATCTGGTTTTGATTGAACGTCTAGTTTGTCCAATATATTTTTTACTACAGTCATTACAACTAATTTCATATATCCCCGACTTTTCTAAGAATGGAATTTTATCCTTAGGGTTACCAAGGAGAGTTTGAATGGAGTTGCCATTTGAACTGTAAGCAATCCGTAAACCAAGTTTTCGAAAAATACCCTCGAGTCCGCGAGTAAATCTTGGCTCGTATGGCATAGTAATAAACTTGGTTTTATTAGCATCTGTTTGAAAAGTCGTAGATCTTGAAATAAAATTCCTAAATTTTATCTTATTAATTAATTTATCAATAATGTTACAATTGTAACCATTGTCTTTTGCAATTTTCTTAATTGTACAGAGTTCCTTATTATATCTATTTTTACTAAGAGGGAAGCTAAGTAATCTGTGTACAAGGAAGTTAAAACTAGCCATTTTATGTTGAACACAATGATTAGAGTCGTTGGGTATATATCTAGAGGTATTAGTGGGTTTTCTGTAGATGTCGAATTCTAAAGAATTCCCATTTCTTATAACCAACGTATCTAAAAATGGTAATTTGCCATCTTTTTCCATTTCTACTGTAAATTTAACCGAAGGGAAACGTGAATTTAAAACATCAAGAAAGTCTTGAAGACTTCTGGAACTTAAATCGAAGATAGCAAAAATGTCGTCCACGTATCTAAGCCATATTCGAGGAAAAAACTCAAGGTGGCTAAGGTCACTTTCAAAACGACTCATAAAAAGGTCGGCTATAAAGGGTGATAAAGAATTCCCCATAGCTGTTCCTTCTTTCTGTTCGTAGAAGCAACCATTTATCTGAAAATAATTTTGCCGCATGCACATTGAAGCCAGAGTTATGTACTCAGCTACAATGTCGGCGGAGAAACCATTTTCTTTAAGTAAATCCTCTAAATACGTCAAAGTAAGCGGAACAGGTACACTTGGAAAAAGGGAGCAAACATCAAATGAAACCATAACCTCACTGTCTTTTAGTTTTACGTCTTTGACTTTGTTTATGAATTCAATAGAATTTTTAACTGAAAAACTAGGTGGTTTAGTAGGGAGGTTGTTGAATTCATTTGTCAACCACTTGGCTAATTTATAAGTTGGTGCACCAATTGCAGAGACAATTGGTCGCATCGACTTACCTGGTTTATGTATCTTATCTCAGAGAAGAAAGCCCCAAAGACGGACGTTTCGGATGCCGTCAAGTGAAATTAGCAATACTGTTTACGGTATGGTAGCTAAAAAACGATTAAAAGAATAATATTTTTAGATGTGTGGGTGAATACAGACTCATTCAATCTGTTTAGATGTACAATCGAAATTATATAAATATTATTGCATTGAATTATCTTAGATCTTACAATAACTTTTTCACCATACTGTAGCAAGACTACTACCTTAAGCCGATCCTGTAAATTTGCTCATTTAATGTAGGTGCAGACAACAAGACAAGCACGTTTTCAACCGTCTCATTCTATTCGATTGATTCTTATGAAACGTAGGTGCAGGCCTCGACGCAGCTGTGGAGGAGGTGTGTTTAGAAAGTAAAGACAGGATATCTTCCGTTTGTAAGAACGAGAAAAACGATATGCCTTTAGTGTGCATTATTTATTGGGGACTTTGCCTTTTTATTTCGACTGTACTATAACTAGAATTCTGTCAAAACGCCTAATTTTACTCACGACAGGCGTTTTAGGGAATATCATAAACATAGAAAAGAAATGCCAAGTAGGAATTGCAGCGGACACTTAGGTATAAGAGAAAGGAATTTCATGGACTAATTAAGCATGTTGGAAGCATCATACTTTAAAGAATGTTCGTCATTCTCAGGTCGTCCTAACTATACCTACATCGTTTTCTAAAACAACGCAGCACATCTAAAATACACACTCTAATAAGTTGTTAGAGTATAGAAACTAAAATTTTGAGAGCAAAATTTTCAGAAACTTTCAAAAATTGTAATTTCTTGTTTCATCTGTTTAGGGAATTGTATTGATCAATATTCCTATTTTTAATCCACACTTTAATTTTTTAAATATACCAACTGAAGCACTATGGATATTTACAGAGTTTTGCAAATACTGATGAAACATTCTTCAAGTATTTATGCAGCATTTATCGCATTCAATACAACGAAATATAACATACTAAAGAATATTCATTTCTTAATCAATAATTTATCGAAATAACCACGAGCACGCCGTAGACAGTCTCGATAAGTTACCAATATGTATTTCAGTTTCGTCGTAGATTCAATGTGTACATTTGTAAGGTTTTGTCAAACACCATCTAGTGTTAGCACAAAAGACTACTAAATGGCGACATTATGCCTGTTGCTTGATATCATTATCATGTAGATACTTAATATCTCCCTTTACTCTTTATTAATGTCATAATGTTCGTTGAAAGTACATTGATAGGTACATTTGCGACATAGCCAAAAATTAATTATTTAGTTTCAGTCGAAGTAATGTTTCAATGTCGATTTTGGTAACCCTTTGCGTGCTTAAATACTTAGTTGTGACAAATATCCATAGGCAACATGTAAAGGTCGGCTATTTCAGCTGGTTATCATTCCATCCGTCTGCGTCCTATGGTCATGGTTGGCGACACGAAATTAGATAAGCAAAAGGATAACGAATAAATAATAACTAAATATTCAAGCGAGAAATTTCTGTGAAAGCTGCTATATCACTGGAGGTTGGAGTAATTATTGCGAACTGACCACTTTCGTCACAGCATCTGGTGCTAAAATAAGATTGCAACGGAAATTGTCAGTTTGGCTTCCCATACTGATTCTACAAGCAGATTTATCTGTACTATTAGGGGGTGCAGCAAGAAATCAAATAAAAATTTAGATCCTCACTTTCATATCCAAAGTCTAGCAACAAAAATATATTTGGAAATTTTGGAAAATTAAACAAATTGGGAGCATTTAAACGTGCTTTTAAATTAAAGGATAACTCCGAGGATTGCGTTTTAACGAACGTAGCTACATGTTACTGAGTAAGCACATAAAGACTAAAAAAAAACAGAACACTTCGAATTAATTTATTCGATTACGGTAACGTGCCTATCACGTTGGGGTTAGCTACGCCGGGATTCGTTTCAGCAAGTAGATATCCACACAAGTGGACTTTGTTGGAGCATACGTAATCCTAAAATGTAGCGTCGTACTACAGATGGCGTTTACCGCGTCATTTGCGGTATTTTCTAAAACGCGCTGCTAAGACAGCAGGTAAAAGTTGGTCTGTGTTCTGGCGGAGCTGTCTGCGACGCGCTGATGAGATCCGAACAGATCGAAATCGCGATCTGCGTCTGGCAGTTTCGACAGAATATAGACCACTTCGAATTATTTTATTCGATTATGGTAACGTGCCTATCACGTTGAGGTTAGCTATGCCGGGGTTCGTTTCAGCAAGTAGATATCCATATATTTAAATGGAGCTTGTTGGAGCATACGTAATCCTAAAATGTAGCGTCGTACTACAGATGGCGTTTACCGCGTCATTTGCGGTATTTTCTAAAACGCGCTGCTAAGACAGCAGGTAAAAGTTGGTCTGTGTTCTGGCGGAGCTGTCTGCGACGCGCTGATGAGATCCGAACAGATCGAAATCGCGATCTGCGTCTGGCAGTTTCGACAGAATATAGACCACTTCGAATTATTTTATTCGATTATGGTAACGTGCCTATCACGTTGAGGTTAGCTATGCCGGGGTTCGTTTCAGCAAGTAGATATCCATATATTTAAATGGAGCTTGTTGGAGCATACGTAATCCTAAAATGTAGCGTCGTACNGCCGTCCAGAGAAGTCTCGTTTTCTTTGAACGGTTTAATTGCTTTCCCGGAACGCAGGTACGACACACACGTTTACAGATACGGCGCACATGAAGAAAAGCGCCCGCGGCTAGTCGGCGAATCGATAAGCCGCTCACACACACGTATTCCCGATCGCACACAATCACGCTCGTGGTCGCTACATTATTATCCTATATCCCTCGTTATGCTAAGTTATTGAGTCTAATATATGAGTTTATCTGATATCTGTCACATATGTAAATATTATTTAGTTAAGTAGGTATTTATAGTTTCGAATACGGCCCTGTTAACTGTTTTAAATTTCGACTATCACGAGCATAATGCGTGATTATATTTATCTTTAGTATATTTTTAAGAACAGACAACATTAGGTTTACAGATTAGTGTTTTCTGATTTCCAGTGATTGCGAAATTGATTTTCTTTTAGATATATTTGGTTTCTTTCAGTAATTGAAAGGGTTTGATAGAGAAGGTTGTCGACGAGAGAATGTGCAAATGTAGAGACTTTTCGCTCTCTTCTTCCATGGCATGTAAACATGGTCGGATGGTTGAGGTAAAAAATAGCTTTCTTGCCTCCACTAATTTATTACCTGCCTGGCGGCTTTGAGTGGATTCTTTTATATGAATCAGTGTCAGAGGAAAGGCGGCTTTGGTCATTTCCTCCATTTCCCGAATGCAAAGCTCACCCGAGTCACGAGCTAAAAAGTCAATAACTTCTTCGCATGCTTACGCAATCCATTCTACGGTGAAATGAATGCAAATCATTAGTCGCATCCCGCTTTTCTTTTTTTCTTTTTTTAAAAAGAACATCTACAGTAGTATTTAAAATAAATTAAAGAAATAAAACGTGTCGGTGCAAGTACGTCCAATTAAACACCTAACTAGTGGTATGAAAGCAGAATACATATTAGTAGAGGTGAGATTTTTATGCACAAGAGACAGTAAAAGTATTCTAGAATGTTCAATTTTAGACAACTTGTAAGCAGCTGTTAGTTTTATGTAGATCGATGGATCGATCCTATTCGCTATGTGCACGTTGACGCCAGCGCCTGAAGTGTCGGTTTTAGAAACTTTACAGTGAATAAATCCAATTACTTAACAAATTATACACGCTNAGTCTAACTCAAAAGAAATGCTTCAAACATTCGATAATTTTTAATTTTGTAGTTATATGAACAGATTAAAAAGAAATAAAAGAAAATTTAAAAATTTTTCCACAAATGCCACGGTTTTTATTAATGTTTTGTTAGCAATAAGAAATTGACTCCTAAAAATTTAAGAACTATTAGATGTCCCTTACCGTTAATATGACAAAAATTATAGGTTTAATTTTAACTTACATGTAAAATGAAATTACTAGATGTTATTTCGACCTAATACTCAGTTAAAAACTTCACTCCGAGAAAGCATTAAATTATTGACTGTCACTGATCCAAAATACAGGTATTTATTTTAAATTTGCCACCTAAACAAGGTTATATTAATTAAGCCTCGCCTTTATGCCTGTTCTCAATTGTTTATATAACAACGAGTCATTATACGTAAACAACTAGCGATATTAATATGACCGTTATACGAATATGACGCTATAACCGAGTTTTTGTTATTGTAATTACCTACTATTGCGAGACTATCAAAAATTGTCATTGCATCAGAGTTGTCGTTACAACCGATGTTGTTATAACCAAACTCCACTGTTTTCCAAATATTAGACAAGGGCCTTACTAAGGTATACCAACTGAATCGAACACGCGTTCAATAGCAATAGCAGTATTATATATTTGATCTTGAACAGACTAAAAATTATTATTTGCAAATAATGTAATACGTATCCCAGCTGTTGTATCCATTTTGAAACAACGATTAAACAAGAGAATGTTTCAAAAGTTATGCTATAAACGAATACTTATTACTCGACGCACCTGCTATATAAGCTACAAGTTACAACGTCTAGACGAAGGGTGAAGAATTTATAATGAGAAGCCAAAATTTCAAAGAGACAGATCCGTCGGGAATAATAAAAAATTCTTTACGATTGCTTCTCAGTTTAGCATTTAAATTGCAAAATGTGTAGATACATGTTTTAAACTAACGTTTTATTAGTTCATTTAAACTGTTTCTTTCACAATTCTTTTTTACCATTAAAATGTTTATATAAACAGGGGTTATACATAGAGGTGTTGAACATCCAAAAACAATTGTTTCTTTCGGATTTTTACTATATTGAAGGTATAAACAGTCAAACTATCTGATACTTCACCTATCGCTTACTAATTTTTAGTTTTCACTAAGTAAGGATTTTTTAAAAACCCGCCCCCGAGTGCGCATGTATCAACTTGGTGTAACTGCTGAAAAATAAATTATGGGTGGTTAATCTTCAGGAATTTAACCAACTTAAAATAAAATAAAATACAACTTAAACGCATTTGTATAATATGTACAATATGCAAACAGCACCAAGAGCGCATAGTAATTAAAAAAGTTTAAGAAAAGTCTTTACTTTACTCTTTCCATGGTCAAAAGATAATATCCAAATTCAGCCGGGGGTAAAATCTAGTTTATGTATTATAGGCAGTGCCGGNTTTAAATATTATGAGGTTTTTCCATTTATTTTATTTAGCTTAAACGTATTTTTCTCACTGAGAAGTTTGAAAATTGGCCACAGACAGCGCCACAGTCACTTTTGCACAGAGCGAATAAGCGAGGAATAAATCTGTGACGATTTATTGTAAATATTAAACGTTTTACATTGCACATCATCTTTAGTAGCAACTGAGCCAAGAGATTAATGTTTGATGATCAGGCTTGATGGACGTGGTCTAGGAGCCTTTCTCCTCTAGCGAGAACACTGGTGAAGTCGATTATCCAACGTTTTAAAACTGATGTATCCTCAGGGAACTCAACGAACGCGCGGTTGTCCTGAAATCTTAGACCACGGCAATCCTTTTTCGGCTATGAACTTCGCAAATAAAATTAAGTAATCGATTCTGAACAATTTTTTTTATTTTTTGTCTGAGATAATACTAAATAATGAATTCTGTCGTTAAAAAACATCTGAAGTCGCACTGAATAATTAAAATGCGCCCAAAAATACTTCGTTGCTTCCAAACAAAAGAAAATTCCATAAAAGAAGCCGTTAATCTTTCCAAGGATAACAGTAAAAATATATATTGATGAATCAACAAGGTTGCTGACTAGTATGATCAATAAATAAAGTTGCATGTCTGTCTCTTTTCACTTCATGATAAATCGTTTCTTATTGGCCATTAATCTTATTACCTTGTAGAGATGTATTCGTATAGGTCGTTTATTTTTACGGCATTACCTACATAATCTTTCCTTTATCCTTCAGGATATTCACCCTCTACTCTAGGGAGAAGGAGCTTTAGGTGCAATTTTAACAGATAGCCACTCGTCGGTTCGTCCACACCACATTGACGCTGTAATCACTTTTTGTACATCAAATAATGGATTACGTATACGGTACAGTAAATGACGTCATGCAGAAGGGCAGTTGATGCACACGTTATCAAAAAGGATGCTTCACTGTATGTTAAAGGTAATTACACAAATGAACGCGCCGAGGCAGTTTCAGAAGGTTTATTATTATTATTATTGTTCTGCAGAAACTGTTAAAATACGAAATTTCATAAAAACTTTTCCAATCTGTGTAAGTTCAATTGGTATAAGCCAAAATTTCTGTGTACAGTAAAAGTTCATTTTTCACATCATCTTATTTATTCGCGTTTTCATTATTCGCGGGTGAAAAAATTGCAACCCAGTTCTTGTATTCGCAGGTGCAATCGGTAAACAGAAAAGGATTCGGTGTCATTTATTAAAAGGATTGACCGCAATAGACCGCTCGTGCAAATGTGTAAATTTTTCCGAAATCATGGGTTCCTATTCTAAACATTGTGATTTAACGCTACGAGATAAATTTCCGATTTTTTGTATAGTAATAGATAAAGGTTTACACTAACCCGATACGTGTTTGGTTTTCAATAATATGATCATTAAAAGTTTTTACAAGTGCCTAAAATTGATGCTTCTTGTAGGACACGTATTTTCAATAGAAATTAATAAATTGAAAAATGTCCTTCGACAAGCTTTAGAGTAAAGCTTTATCGATCTTACTACAAAATTTCAAACCTCTGTTCCAAACATTAAACTCATGATATCTAGAACCGATAAGCATGTTTTTACTTTACGGCGCATGAACTACTGAATCCCCTTAATGTATCGGCATCTGTTGAGTATGAACGTACCTAGGCAACTTTTATAAAAGATGTAACCGAGTAAACAGAAAAATATTCGGTGTTATTTTTCAACGTATCGGCATCTTTTAAGTACTGTTGGATCGTGCCGAGGTAACTTTTATAAAAGATGTAACCGAGTGGACTAATTCAAAATTCAAAACAAGGAAAAGATCATTAGATTTTCTAAAACCTTGTCTAAAGCTAATTATAACGATTAATTTTAATTTCTCAATAAATTGATTTTATTCTGATACATATTGGTTTTATTTTGGAACCTTATCAATTACCATTCTATATCCACGCTTTCTGTATTCGCGGAATATTTATAGAACGTATACCCCTCGAATAAAGAGCTTTTCCTGTACAAAAAAAATTGAATGAACAATTTGCATCTGGTAAATTTTGTTTTAAGAATGTAATAAGATATTGTAACACTACATAGAAGACACTGAACGTTAATTTTGAAGAATATCTTTGGAACGGTACAAGTTTTACAAGTGCTAAGGCATTTAAAAAGGACTGTGAAAACGTTGAAGATAAGTTCTCACCACATCAACGAGAGACGACAAAAAAGTAAAGAAAATGATTTTAGAGATTACAGACAAACGCGAAATCACTATCAGATAAGTTGCTGATCAAGATGGAATGTCATTTAGCTCATATAAGGCAATCTATTCCAAATTTTTTGAGAAAGAAACGTGCGGTAGTAAAATTAAAAAAAAAAAAACAGAAGTTGCTGAAAGAAGTTAAAGACGATCAAATACAGTTTAATTTGACTGAAATTGGTGTTTAAAAGTGGACGTGAAGTTACAATTTTGAAGCTAAGGACCCCAACCGTTTCAGAAGACGTTTCATATATGTAGATCCAAGAATTCAATGAGCACGTCAAATCGATCGAATGTGAATGTCCTGCTCACTGTATTCTTCTATCTAATAAGCGTCGTGTGATGAACTCCTGTTATCTGGAAATTCTATACCTTTTGAATGAATCTCTGGATTTTTGAAAAAAACAATTCATAAGAAATGTATGGTCATACTTCACTGCTTATTTGTTGAAGCTTTGACTAAATGCAATAACGTTATGATTCACGGTTCAAAAGGTAAAAACAGGAACTCTGAAAAAATAGCTTGCCATAAATTCTAGAGTTTGTTTTAGTACAGGCAGTACGGACGGGTGAGTGGGAAAAATTATTCGGATTAAATTTTTTTTACCCAATTTTGTACGGAAGATTCTCCTGAATGGAACGATATAGGTTGCCAGCTGATAACCCGGTCGGATATTGTTTACATCAGGATGGGTTAAACAAATGCAAAAAAAAAAAAAACAACTCTTTTTGGCCGGAACAATTATTTTTATATTCTTTGGTTTAATCTCGATAAAAAAGGCCTGAACTTTTTTATGTAAAGTTAATATTTTCCGAGTTATAAAGTTTCGAAAGTCTGAATATACATGAAAANATTTTTTTTTGTCTGAAACTGCAATTTTCAGATGTTTCGCTTGAAATGACCATTAAAATTTTAATAGCTTTCGAGCCCTCAGTAGAATCCGGAGTTAGCTTCGTGGATTTTCCACTGTTATAGGCATTGTCACGAATGATTTTTGCGAAGTTTTCACTGGCGTTTATACCTGTTTGTGTTCTTAATCTGAATTAACTGGTATAAAGATGAATCTATTTTTACTGGTTTAAAGGATGAATTAATATTTACTGGTGTTACTGAATAATCAATATTGTCTGGTATACTAAAGAATCAATATTTTACTGGTATAACTGAATTATCAATAATATCTATATAGTACACCTCTAAGTATTTAAAGCTAAACTATATACAAGGGGTAGGTGGGGTGGTTACTACTATTGGTTGAGACTAGGAATTGGAAAGTGGTAGGCGTTGTGAAATTCTAAGTAAAGGAAAAAGGTCGGTTCTGGAGCTATATACAAAAATTACAATCCTAAACTAATCAGATTCGTTACAGTGTGCCCCGAATATCGAGGGACAGCTGTCATAATGCTATACGTCATAAATTTAAAGGAACTGCCTGTCTATCAATGGCCCAAAGGCCCAGCAGGAACAGTCTAAAATTTCTAAATAGTAAAAGTTTTATACACTGTACATGTTATTGATGAACCGGAACACGATTGATGGTTTTTCACATGGCTTGTCACTTGTCACCAGATTAGTAAGCTTGTTTGCGACCTTACTTGAGCGAGAGAGTGGTGAATTTTTAACTAATTAATAATAGAAGTGTTATTCAGACAGTAAATTGTTAAATAAAAGTAATGGTAGTGTGAGATGGAGTTTAAATACGTAACAGTATGTTCGACAGTCAGCATCTACACCACGACCCGGCGCGAACTTTTGACTCTGTGAACCTTAAAATGTTGTGATCTGCCTTTACACCCCCCGGCTAGAGTTCAGAACGTGCGGCCGACGTCGGTCGATAATGCTAGATTTGGGCAAGGATTAGTACTAAAAAGCCGGCTTTATTAGCTTATAAAGTGGTCTAAATTTGATTAAGCGGAAATTCAGTCTTACGTTGTTATCGCACCGCAAATTGCTCTCTAGTTAGACAGCCACTTTTGATTCAATTCGCTTGCATGATCTCAGTGCAGCCGAGCTTTCGAGTTGGATGTGGAAGGCGCGGGCGGCTTTTGCGGTCGATCGAAGAGCCAGTCACGACGCGACGGCGACGACCGGCGAGACAACGCGACGCGGTGCGATGCGATGATGCTAAACCGATGCAGGGCGAAATCGGAAGAAGAATAGAATAAGTCGCGTTAGGTGAACTTTGAATTTCTTTTTGTGAATAACTAATGGATAGATCGTTATGCTTTAACTTAAAAGCTCTCAAAACTATTGTACTTACCTACTTAATGAAAGTTACCTACTTCAAGCGTCAGACACCGCTTTTTCATAAAGAAAATCGACTTTCCTCGGAAAAAGACGAAAAACGCAATTTACCAACTAAACTGTAGTCGTTGCAGTGTAGTTTATATTGGCCAGATTGTGAGGATGGTGAAATATAGTCTAAATGAACGCAGAAGTTAGTCAGGGGGCGTCAAAATCAATTAATATTAATTAGACTATTATAGCTAATTTTATGTACAGATTTTGGTAAAGGCTTTCGCGGCCAGTAGGTGAACTGATGTAGTTCTGATTCGGGTCTAAAAACCGTCAAGTGTTAGAGTTGCTTCCTTACGTTTCGCAAACACGAGGGCGATCTTCTTCAGACGTCCTTCCATCTCCGGCTGGATGTGAACTAGCGTTAGTCCGTGATTAAAAATCGAATGTTCATGTTGCAAGAAATATTGAAATTAAAATTGAAGAAAACATATTGATCAGTCGTAAGAAGAAAATCATGAATCGAAAAACGTCTCATTGAAACACAACTCAGCGACACCCCCCTCCTTATTAATCTCTGTAAAAGTCTCGAATGACGCCACCTTGAAGGAAAAATTTGCATTGTAGCTGTATTTTTTCCTTTTGCGTAGCCTAAACCACCTTGGTCGACAGAGGGCGCAAGCTTCATATGTCATAGAAAGCTGCTTACAAACACGTATTAATCTTTAGAACACTAATGTAATATTGCTCCAGCACAGTATTTTCAATTTATTCAGACTAAACGTTCACTCTTGCCATAAGGAATCAAAATGTTATTCGATACAGTACATCACCTACATGCATAATGGACAAAGAAACAGACTGTTGTGAAAATCGACCTATTTACTTTTCACACAAAAGTTGACAAAATAGTTTAATAGTCACTTAGTCCGCTTGATTAGGATGTTTCAAAAAAGACCAGCTACAATGTTAAATGCTTCTTTTAGTCTTTAGATTATTATTTATTGTTATTTTCTTATTAATATTCGATATTATTGTAATGTTCGTGGGTTTAACAAATTAACTTTTGAGAAGAAAACTATTTATTTACACTAATTATTATTGAAGGACTCAAAAACACTATTAACTTATTACTAGACTTAGGTAATTATTCTATTTATTTACA
>NW_020439072.1:780287-786141 GCF_000699045.2 Agrilus planipennis | reverse complement strand
ACTACACTTATCAGTTGCTTATCCGCAAAACGTTCCTTTCACAATTAATACAATCACTCCACAAGTATCAAAAACCTATTCAAAAATACGACACTTAACCAAACTTGAAGGTATTTTACAATTTACACAATTGTTGTAGCAGAAAATAATAATAAAAAAATACTGAATAAATAGGCTACAGATTTACTTTTTGTCCATACACAGTGCTATTTTATATCACACCTCTTTTTAACTTAAAAATATTTACATTTTCAAATATTATTTAAAGCTATATATTAGGTAAATTATTATTACGTAACATATTGGTTTTATTTTGGAACCTTATCAATTACCATTCTATATCCACGCTTTCTGTATTCGCGGAATATTTATAGAACGTATACCCCTCGAATAAAGAGCTTTTCCTGTACAAAAAAAATTGAATGAACAATTTGCATCTGGTAAATTTTGTTTTAAGAATGTAATAAGATATTGTAACACTACATAGAAGACACTGAACGTTAATTTTGAAGAATATCTTTGGAACGGTACAAGTTTTACAAGTGCTAAGGCATTTAAAAAGGACTGTGAAAACGTTGAAGATAAGTTCTCACCACATCAACGAGAGACGACAAAAAAGTAAAGAAAATGATTTTAGAGATTACAGACAAACGCGAAATCACTATCAGATAAGTTGCTGATCAAGATGGAATGTCATTTAGCTCATATAAGGCAATCTATTCCAAATTTTTTGAGAAAGAAACGTGCGGTAGTAAAATTAAAAAAAAAAAAACAGAAGTTGCTGAAAGAAGTTAAAGACGATCAAATACAGTTTAATTTGACTGAAATTGGTGTTTAAAAGTGGACGTGAAGTTACAATTTTGAAGCTAAGGACCCCAACCGTTTCAGAAGACGTTTCATATATGTAGATCCAAGAATTCAATGAGCACGTCAAATCGATCGAATGTGAATGTCCTGCTCACTGTATTCTTCTATCTAATAAGCGTCGTGTGATGAACTCCTGTTATCTGGAAATTCTATACCTTTTGAATGAATCTCTGGATTTTTGAAAAAAACAATTCATAAGAAATGTATGGTCATACTTCACTGCTTATTTGTTGAAGCTTTGACTAAATGCAATAACGTTATGATTCACGGTTCAAAAGGTAAAAACAGGAACTCTGAAAAAATAGCTTGCCATAAATTCTAGAGTTTGTTTTAGTACAGGCAGTACGGACGGGTGAGTGGGAAAAATTATTCGGATTAAATTTTTTTTACCCAATTTTGTACGGAAGATTCTCCTGAATGGAACGATATAGGTTGCCAGCTGATAACCCGGTCGGATATTGTTTACATCAGGATGGGTTAAACAAATGCAAAAAAAAAAAAAACAACTCTTTTTGGCCGGAACAATTATTTTTATATTCTTTGGTTTAATCTCGATAAAAAAGGCCTGAACTTTTTTATGTAAAGTTAATATTTTCCGAGTTATAAAGTTTCGAAAGTCTGAATATACATGAAAATCGTTATTTTCTATTCTTCGAAAAGTTATTAAAAAATATGTTTTTTTAGATGCTAATATTCTACATATATTTAATAAACTATAGATATATAATAATTTGCAGCAATCAAATTTTCCTTTTTTACTGATGCGAAATATGGACCGTGAGCGCAGCGGAAAAGAAAAGGTTAAAAGCATTCGAAATGTGGTGTTACAGGCGAATGATGAGGATATCGTGGATAGAGAAGGTTATAAATGATGAGGTATTGGAAGGAATAGGAGAACAGAGGACTCTATGCAAGTCAATACGAAATGGGCTAGATCGGTTGGTGGGACACCTTCTCAGACATGAAGGTCTAGTCAGAGACATATTAGAAGCAGAAACAAGAGTTAAGAGGAGTAGAGGTGGATCTAGGTTAGATTACTGTTCGCAAATAGTTAAGGATGTGGGTTGTTCCAGTTTTGAGGAAATATAGAGTCAAACCAGTCTTGGGACTGACGACCCTACACAAAAATTTTCAGTCTCTCAGAGTCTGTCAGCGTCCCTAAGGACGTCTCTCACAGTCTTTCACAGTCTCCTAGTTATTGCCTACGTGTTTTTATGGATCTCTCACAGTCTCTGTTTGAGAGACTTGAACGATAAAATTGTAAAAATTCAGAGATCCGAGTCTCTAGTTCAGAGACTGGATACGAAATGAGGATCTCTTTATGAGCGACTCGAGTCTCTCGTTCAGAGACTGGATACGAAATGAGGATCTCTCTATGAGCGACTCGACTCTCTCATCCAGAGACGCTAAACAGTTTGTTTTACAGTCTCTCGACAGTCTCTCTCGGCAACACCAGAGAAACTCGATGAGAGACGGAGACTCGAGTTTCGCTTTCAGAGACTCTGTTATTTGTTAAAAGAATCGTGATTTAAACAGTACCCTACCGGGTTACCAAAAAAATCTAATCCGAATAATTTTTCCCACGCACCCGCCCATTTTGCCCGGACCAATCTACAAGTATGCACATTGTATTATCTATATGTCATGAAAATTGTAAAGAATCTGCTCTTATCGCGAGCGTTTGAGACTATTAATTCACGATGTTAACTTGTTCCATTTAAAAAATGGAGTTCTCCACCGAATGCGGATGAACACAATCCGAATCCAATTCATGTCACTGTCAGTGTGGGCCACCTGCTTTTGACAGCATCATCTTTAAATCGAATCCCATCCCAGACGGCACATGTCACGTCACACCACTTTCCGTAAAGCCTTTTCTACCTCACGAAGTAACACAAGTAGAAAATTAAAAATTGTCCCATACAAAGGGAAGTACCACGAAAGAAGAAAATAACATAGGCACAATGCAGAAAAAAGTGACAATGCTTTCTAAACGTAGCAAAATGCTGCGCAATAAAATACGATAGAAAAACATAGTAACGCAAGGTAGATTCGCTCTTAACAAAAAGGAATCCGTTTTGTGTTGTTTGAAAGTCACGAACGGTTCATTTAGATTGCTAAAATCGTACGTATGTTTCTATACTTGGGACTATCGAAATTGCCGAAGTATGCAATAGATTTAGAAAATACCACAAATGGCGCGGTAAACGCCATCTGTAGTACGATGCTACATTTTTAGGATTACGTATGCTACAACAAGGTCCACTTGTGTGGATATCTACTTGCTGAAACGGATCCCGGCGTAGTTAACCTCAACGTGATAGGCACGTTAAAATAATAGAATAAAATAATTCGAAGTGGCCTGTATTCTGTTGAAACTGCCAGACGCGGATCGCGATTTCGATCTTTTTGCTCTCATCAGCGCGCCGCGGACAGCTCCGACAGAACACAGACCAACTTTTACCTGCTATCTTAACAGTGCGTTTTAGAAAATACTACAAATGGCGCAGTAAAGGTCATCTGTAACACGATGCTACATTTTAGGATTACGTATGCTCCAACAAGGTCCATTTAAATATACGGATATCTACTTGCTGAAACGAATCCCGGCGTAGCTAACCTCAACGTGATAGGCACGTTACGATAATCGAATAAAATAATTCGAAGTGGTCTGATTCGAATTATTTTATGCAATAGATTATCTGTGAGAATAGATATACCTTCTGTCTTGTTTGCCGGTAGGGCTGTAGTCATTTACTCCGTTTTGAACACGCCGTTGTTAAGCACGCAAAAGATCAGGGTCGGCTTTATAACCGTCTTTAAAGTCCGATGCTGTCAACATGCTCACATTCTTCTCGTCTGCATCTCTTTCTGTTATACATCAGTTAGTGTAATGTTGTTTCTTTTTCTTTATTAGTGCCCGCTGCAATTCCTACCTGACATCTCTTTTCTATTTTTTATTTTTTACGAGATATCGATAACACGTCATCGTGGTTTTTCATTTTTCAAAACAAAAAGAGAAAGTGAAGACATCGTTTCCGCGCCCAACACATAATATATTCTAGTTCAGCATAGTGAACTCTACAACATACTAAATGGGAAATGTGAGGGTTCCGTAACATATTTACTTAGTTTGCAATGGGAAGGAGTAGAGGTAAATGCCTAACCAGTTTTTGAACTAACGACTTTATGATAATGATGATGAAAATCCCGTTATGTGATTTATAAAAATAAATGATTAAGTTCGCCTTTAAAAAAACGCATTATTTCATCATCTCCTGAGTAATCCTTTGTTGCTGAATTCAAATCTTGGATTTGGATGTTATTAGATTTACATTGGCAAGGAAATTCATGGTTTAGATTCGGGTATCTGGTCCAAGGTCAAACAATTCAAATTGCTTATTTGGAATTTTGAGATTAAATTATTTTAAAATTTGGATGTGCTGTAACTATTCTTTGGCTCGATTTGAAATCAGCGACAAAACGGTTATGCCAAGGATGAGTACTTATTTACTTGATTGTTTCTTCCACAACTCCACATGTAACTGGAAAGGATAAAATTACATTTTTTGAGTTCTGTTATTAGAATAATCCGAAATTCGGATTTACAGTGTCAATTATGATCTATATTTGAATTTAGTTTCACGTTGCCTTTGATTCTTGATCCATATGTATAGATCAGAATTGATAAAAAGACATCAAACAATAGACGATAAACTAAACTTCAATGGAATTATTCTTTGGCCAAATTTGAACCAAGTGACAAAAGGTTATGCCGGAGATGTAGAATAAATTCTTATTAACTCTTAATTTTTCCTCCACTTAGGTACTCCACATAGAACTGCTTTCAAAAAGGTCAAAATTGCTTTTTTGAGATTTGAGATTTGGATAAGGAGTAATCCTGACATACATTTGGACTAAACGTTGCAAATTATGTCGGAAATGATATATCTGATCTTTGTTTCTCGATCCATGTAGATCAGAGTTCGTAAAGAGACATTAGATGGTAGACGATAAAATAAAGTGAAATTTTGTAATGCGAGTGTTTCAAACGAAATGTTGTAAATGGAGTGTTATTATTAGAGTTTCAATAAATTCGCAAAAGCATCAAAAACATGATTTAATAATTCATGAAAATATGTCCATGAGTAGTTATGAATATTTTATTTTAATGTGTAAGTAAGCATTCTAATATTTATTAATCGTAAAAACTGGAACACAAGTTTACTAGCCATTATAAACAAACGGCGTTGAAAACTTTCTGATAGAATCGATAAATCAATCAGGCAAATCAGGTTAATCGGAACAATTACACTGAACTAATGAAAAATCCCACGCAAAATTTGACATATCATTCATATTAATTAGAGCAACGTGTATTTCATTACCTTCAAATTTATCGAACTTGAAAATATGTTAATTTTATACTGAAGCGATATATTGGAAAAAAGAATAATACTGATAAAAAAGTTATCAAAGGAACAGAGATAACAAACATTATGTATTATATTATGTTAAACCAACTGGATCTGAAGCTGGCTCTGACCATTTCATGGTTCTTTTCTGTACGACTACTGAAGTATTTCTTAACTTAGTGAAGACGTATTCAAAAAGTAGCAAACTAAAAACGTCAAAAAGGAAACGTATGCCACTTCTTATAAATAATAATTTATTGGGGACTTTGCCACTTCATATTGTCCTCAATATACGAGGGTGGATTGATAAGTTTCCGGCCTGACCAAGAAAAACAAGGTTTTTAAAAATTTTTTTTTTTTATTTCTCAACATAATCTCCTCGTTCATTTAGATTTTTCTCATAGCGGTGTTCCAGTCGTCGAGAGAAGTCTCGTTTTCTTTGAACGGTTTAATTGCTTTCCCGGAACGCAGGTACGACACACACGTTTACAGATACGGCGCACATGAAGAAAAGCGCCCGCGGCTAGTCGGCGAATCGATAAGCCGCTCACACACACGTATGCCCGATCGCA
>NW_020439072.1:772108-776458 GCF_000699045.2 Agrilus planipennis | reverse complement strand
TTTTTATCATCATTTTAAATGTACCTAACAAAACAGAATCTTACTACAGTTTGTTACAAATTGTTTTATTTTTTATTCTTAAAATAAAACACAAATTATTAATATACTTTGTTATGAAAACAAAACCTTATAAAAATATGAAACCTAAACAAAATAAATTAAATTTTTAAACGAGAATTTTAAAAGTACTGAGACTTTAAATTTTTAAACCCGGACTACAAATGAAGCTCCCCGGACGCTCCCCGGATGCCCTCTAAACTAGGACAAATCCGGGCAAAACCCGGACGGATGGCAACCCTAGTTGGAAAGAATATTTAGAGAACCTATACGCAGGTCCTGAGCTACGAGATATATTAGAGAAGGAAATAGTGTGGAGATAGATGAGCTAGGTTATCCCATAATGAGAGAAGAGTTCGATGGAACGTTAAAAAGCTTAAAGAATAATAAGGCGTCAGGGGTAGATGGGATACAGGAAGAAATTCTAAAACATGCAGGACAAGAGGTTAGAGATCGAATGTTTAAACTTGTTAGTCACATTTACCAGACGGGGAAAGTTTCAGAGGATTATAAACGGAACGTGCTAGTAACCATACTTAAAAAGAGAGGCGCGGATAGGTGCGAGACATTTAGAACAATTAACTTAACTTCCCATGCGTCAAAAATCTTAACTAGAATTGTACAGAGGAAGATGGACAAGAGGGCGGAAGAACTACTAGGGGAAGATCAATTTGGGTTTAGAAGAAATAGAGGAACGCGGGAGGCCATTATAGCTTTACGAGTAACAATAGAGAAAACGATAAAAAAAAGAAAGAGGGCGTACATAGGTTTTGTAGATCTACAAGCCTTTGACAATGTTAAATGGGACAAGATGTTAAATATACTTAAAAATGAAGGGATCAGTTACAAAGATAGAAGAGTGATACTAAGTTTAAGAGCAACAGGTAGTTATAGATATGGGGCTGCAACGTAGAGAAGTTAATATTAGGAAGGGAGTCAGACAGGGATGCACACCTTCACCGCTACTTTCTAATGTATAAATCGAAGACGCGATCAATATCATTAAAGACAGTACAGTACATCTGTAGAGATAGATATGCAGGGGCAAATGATTAGTATGCTTAGATTTGCAGATGATATTGCAGTATTAGTATCTAGCAGGGGGGAGTTAGAAATAGCTTTAAGTAAAATGAAGTGGTACTGACAGATCAGTACTGTATGAAAATAAATCAAATTAAAACTAAAATACTGGTAAGCAAGGCAAGGAAATGTATAAAAAGAGCGAATATAAAGATAGGAGAGGAAAAATTAGAAAAAGTAAATGACTTTAGGTATCTAGGAAGTCAGATAAGTCAGGACGGAAGGAGTAGTATGGATATAAAGCAAAGGATAACACAGTGGGCGCGGCGGAAAAGAAAAGGTTAGAAACGTTCGAAATGTGGTGTTACAGGCGAATGATGGATAGAGAAAGTTAGAAATAAAGAGTTATTAGAAAGAGTAAGAGAACAGAGGACTCTATGGAACTCAATAAGAAATAGGCGAAATAGGTTAGTAGGACACCTTCTAGTCAGAAACATGTTAGAGGCAGAAACAGAAGTTAGGAGGCGTAGAGGTAGACCTAGATTAGATTACCCTTTGCAAATAGTTAAAGATATGGGTTGTTCTAGCTTTAAGGAAATGCGAAGATTAGCTCAGGATAGGAAACAGTGGAGGTGCATGTCCAACCAGTTTTAGGACTGACGACCTTATGATGATAATGCATATTAGTATCTACCAGTGGAGTGACGTGAATTTTTCAAAAGTGTTATTTCCATTGGATCTATTGCCATAATTTTAAGATTTGTGTCATAAAGTTCAACAACTACCTATGTTAAGGAAAAATACAAATGCAAATATGAACAACAGTTACTGACCGAATCTGCATAAAGAATGAATCGCATTTGTCATTGGAGTCCTGTAACACATACACATACGCATATGTATTCGTACAGTTCTTTATATTATCAATAATATATACATCTCGTATCTTGCCAAGCGCGTATTATCATTAAAAGTCCTGTAGAATGGGAACAATGACATGGACACAGATACACGGAACAGCTAATGGGTTTCAGAACAAAATGGGTTCTTACAATAACGACAATAGGAATAGGCAATTTAAACAAAATACGACAATTGTTTAAACTTAATTATAAACGTTGAGTTGAAATGAACATAATTGCTTATGCTGGAGATTACGTGCGTACTATACCTAATTACATGTACCGGAGCAGGATTTCACGACCGAAAAGTCAATACCAGCTAAGCACAGCTACTTTTACTTGGCTCTTTTCGATATGCTTCGCTTAAAGCTGATGAAAATTAAGAAGACAGTTTTAATTATATTTTCATTTGTTCAGATATTTTCTGATCCTTTTCTTTTTGAAGACTGTAATTGGTGATTATATACATGTATGCTTTGCCTCTGGTTAATACGCGTACGGTTCCGTGTAGAAGTTGGGACATTTGAAATTAGCATATGCACATGCAATAAAACTGTCACATTTACTTTCTTCTTTCAACTTACTAACTAGACTAGAGCGGTTGCTGACAGAATGCCTGCTTTTATTCCGGACAAACCTTGTAGACCTTGTAGGGAATATTGCAAACATAGAAAAGAGATGTCAGGTAAGAATTGTAGCGGACACTAATAAAGAAAAAGGAATAACATTACACAAATTATATTTCATTTAGTTTCTGTAGCGATGTGATCGTCAGTTTGATCGGCGCAAAGTAGAAAAGAACAGCACTAGGCCAGAAAAGAAAGGAGATAACTCTCGGCCAAACTCTTAACCGATGAGGAGCATATAATTCGTACAGTAGTGCATTGAAAAAAGAGGTGTAGACAATTAGAGTTTGAGCATGTTGCAAGCAAAGTTCAACATTTTCAGGAATTTTGAAAAGCAAAGACACTTGTTTAAAGATATAATTTCAAACAGGCAATTATAAATAGGTTTCTCAATCCTCTCGGATTGCCCGGGAGCCTTCTGTAATAATGGTTAACCTCCCGACCTCCAGGAGTTCAATAATTTTTCCAGTTTTTCGAAAATTATATGCATCTGTGGACCTTTTTACGAAATCGATGGACAGAAATCCCTGTACTAAATTGAGAAAAATTGTCACGTTTGTTTTTCCATTCCTGTGTCTAGTGCTTCTTGCGAGCGCGTATTCAGCCTGATGGAACAAGTATGGAGTAAGGAATGAAACAAAATGAATATTTCTTTAGTAAAAGCATAGTTACAAATACTAACAAATTTCGATTTTTCATGTAAAAACTTTTATGATTTTGTGGTAAAAAACCGTCAAATATTAGATGCTGCTCGAAAGCAAAGTAAATATAAATTTAAAAATTAATAAATAATTGAGATTTTCTATCAACACCTACTCGATTTTTTTCATGTAAAACGTTTATGATTTTGTGGTAAAAAACCGTTCATTATAATTTGCTGCTCGAAACCAAAGGTAAATACAAATTAAAAAACTAATAAATGATTGAAATTTTCTTTCAACTCTCTCCCCCCTACTTAATTTTTTTAAAATCTCGGGTTGGTCCTTTCGAGAGTTGGTAACCCTAGTTATTAAGCCGACCCTGATCTTTTGCATACCTAAGCAACCCAGTGTTGCCAATTCGAGGGATTTTTGACGTTCTCGAGGGATAAAGGGATTTTTCCTTATTTTTGCGGGATTTTTTTGTAATTTGCCATTTTTTGTTTGATTTTGTTGACCTGATATTATATTATGAAGGCGCTCATTTTTCTAATTGTAAACGTAAAATTTTGTCAGCTATAATCGTATGATGCTGTATGATGAAACGGTTGATATACGATGGCGACGTGCGTTCAAGCCTACTAGTGCAGCCTGCAGGTACCTGCTCAAGTCCCTACGATAAATTGTCTTGAACTTTTTTGAATTGTATATTGTTTTCGTATCATTGTATGGTCTTTAGCAAATATCTTGAAAGTGACCAGTCAACAGATCAGAAACAGATGTTAAAACTAATAAAAATAAATGTTTGAATTGGTGTATTGTTCCAAAATCCGAACATCTAAACATCTAAACCCCCAAGGCCTGGTTTTGTCTGCATTTTTGGGAAACGAGATAACTACATACAATAAAATTATCGGTATTATACTATCGACACGAAAAGTTGTCCATGTTTACAAAAATATTGTGTATTTTTTCTTCGAATAAACGATTAAATTAACGAATTAAAAAATAATAATAGTAATAAGTTGGAGGGATTTTTAGAGAAAATATGGGACTTTTTGGACCTGTGCGTGGGATTTTTTCCTGTAGTAGGTTGGCAACAGTGCC
>NW_020439072.1:758402-768709 GCF_000699045.2 Agrilus planipennis | reverse complement strand
GCGTCCGCGTGGACAGCTGCTATACAATAATACATTTCCATTTACCTCCTTCTCTATATCCATACAAAATATCTATCAAACAAATAAAATTAAAATTTTCTTTTGAAAAATGAAACCATTCCATCAGTATTTTCTTATGACGTTGTCACGTTCAACTATCGTCAGTAAACCGGCTTTACAGACAACCGATTTTTTTCATTCGCCCTAAGGCTTTGTACATGAAAAACGATCATTGTCCGAATATCCAGGTTTGGAAAGTGGGCTTATGTATCCGAATATCCTATTTGTGTGAATTATTGAGCCGAGATATTGGAAGTATTCAAGAAGTTTTCCCCGACTACCGTCTACGACCGCTAAATTCCTCCTTAAGCTGCAGTTTGTCCACAAAGAACGAACTGATCTAAATCGAGTAACTCATATTTCTTCTTTTGAAAAGGCTAAATGCTTTTCCGGATAAATTAACTTATTTCAGTTATCGGCTCTCCGATATTATATGAATCTTTTAGGAGGAGAGAAAGTTTCGAGCTTCTCTGCTGGAATGGGTAACCGAGGGCTGCGGGATTCTCCGGGGTTTCCTGTGGGGTGGCAAAACTTTTAATCTACTTGCCGGCATCATCTTTAACCATATTTTTCGGAGAAGTCGGGCGGACATGCGGCGCGCGTTCGGGGACGTATTATGATAAATCAGACGTCTTGGTCTAGTGGATATTAAATTTCTATGCGGCAGAATATCCCCACGTGTCGCTCAAGACGACATACAATAGATGATATATTGCATTATTCTATTCGCATTTATCTAATGCAAAGCCCCGCAACATCACCACCGCATACTGTTATGAAATCACGAAAAACACGGTCATAAATCGATTTGTATAAATTTTACGGACAAGTGTGCCTTTATGACATTTAAAACAGATATATTGCATCTACAAAATATTAAGAAAATCAAAACTGAAAAGAAAGGAGAAATATTCTTTAATTTATTCCATATTGCATCGGTTAGGATACACAGTGACCTGCAAAACCTGTTTAAAAGAACATTACGTACTCTATAAATCGGCTATAACAAAATCCTAGGGGTCGAGCATTTTCCTTCAATAGAGATAGTGTATCAGACGGGAGTCAGAAAAGGATGCACAATGTCATCACTACTTTTATATAAAAAGTAGAAAGAGGAGACTGTGGTAAATATTAATTGAACATTAAAAGGAATACTTACCCCTAATTACCACAAATAATTTTATTTGAGCGGACACGTGTTTCGCCCATTTCATACGTGGGCATTATCAACGCGAGACTGAGTCCGCTCAAATAAAATTATTTGTGGTAATTAGGGTTGATTATTCCTTTTAATTTTTAACTACTTTTATATATCTAAGGTGCGATAAACATGATTAAAGATAGGGCAAATTTAGGGATGGATATACAGGGGCAAAATATCATTATGCTTAGATTTACAGGAGTTTTAAATAAAATGGAAGCGATATTGACAGACAATATTCTATAAAAATAGATGAAAATAAAGTAAAAATACTGGTATGCAAGGAAAGATAAAGTAGGGAAAAAGTGAAAAGAAATTGCTAATTTTCGGTATCTAGGAGGTCAGATGTCACAATTGGAGGAGTAGCAGAAATATAAAACAGAGGATTGCGTAGGGTCGAGTCGCCTATAGCCAAAATAAGTCACTTATATGTTCACAAACGGTTAATTTAGAAATTGAAGAAGATTGTTAAAGGTTTATGTTTGGAGTCCCGTTCTGCACAGGTGCGGCGGAAAAGAAAAGATAAGAAGCGTTCGAAATGTGGTGTTACAGGCGAATGATAAGGATACCGTGAATAGAGAAAGTTATAAATGAGGAAGTATTAGAAAGAGTAGAACAGAGAGTGCTATGGAAGTCAATAAGAGACAGGTGTTATAGATTAGTAGGACACCTTCTTAGGCTAGGTAAACCTCGATTAGATTAATGTTCAGAAATAGTTCGGGATGTGGGATGTATTAGATTAATGTTCACAAATAGTTCAGGATGTGGGATGTTCTAGTTTTGAGGAAAATCCAAAATTTCATAGCTCAGGATTGGAAACAGTGGTGGTGAATGTCCAACCAGTCTTAGGACTGACAACCTTGTGATGATAAAAAATAGTATGAAAAAAAACTGGAGCGCAGGGCGGCAAAATTATATGGGCGACAAACGTCTCTACATTAATGTAAAAAAAAATAACAGTACATATTTACAGGCTATGTCAGTCGTGTCATCTTCATACTTTGGTTAAGCTGGCTATGATACACAGTAACCTCGGAGAAACGGTTTCAACAATTTTTAAATTCTCCATAACAAAATCCCTGGTGGCCCAGTATTTTATTTCAATAAAGGTAGTTTACAATAGGGGACTCAAAGGCTCTTCACTTTATTAATATAAAAGAAATAACATAAGGTACAGACTGTGTACCTCTCAAGGCGCTCTAAAACTGGAATCGTGTTCACTTGAACGCATTGTTGAACGGGTGTGAGCTTGAGCGAAAAAAGTTTAATTTGTGTAGAGCCCAAATTAGCTTAATTATACAATAATGACTTACTTGATAATTCAGCTAATTTAATCAGCGAATTTTACATTTTTGGGAATTTAAAGACTGTAGTTATGATTCCCCCACACAACCCTAAGTCAAAAACTAACGAAACAGGCAAGCATGTGAAGAAATACTATATTAAAGGTCGATTTTGCCTTAGTGATTCACCCTGTATAATTTAATTCGATGGAAACCCATATAGGTACTCAATTTTGGATTCATTTCATCAATTGTCCAAAAAAATCTAATGAGCCACCATCCCTTCTTCTTTTTGTTTGAAACTGACTAAAGGTCACCCCATATAATATTGATCGAATAGTTTTCATTCTTACAACAGTAAGCTTCAAGTTCGGGTGAGATCATTTACTTTTCGCGTTGTTTTGTTCTACATCGAATGTATAAGTCCCCGACTCTTAAGAAAAATAATAAATCCAGCAACCTAAACTCGTTTATTACCATGCCTTTTACAGCCAGTGCGGAGAGAATCATTTAAATACGTCAGCGTCAAAGAAGAAGGCACAAAAGCAGGAAAATTCGCTAGCATAACTCGTACAGAAGATATATACTCACTTATATATATATTCGTATATTATGTATACTGATAATGCTATACACAACAGTAGCGGCATTGTGTTACGATACGTTTTAAAAGAAAGAAAAGCGAGCAAATTTCAGTTTCAAGTGCTCACCAGAATACGTACCTACTATACAATGATTATTCTCGCAATCCTTGACGCTTTACAAAATTTATAAACGCAAACAAATTAAATTACAGTATCTTTTAGAGGAATTACAATCTTTCTTTAAAGAAAAGATGAATTTATTCCTTAAATACACCCACATTACTATTGTTTTTTCGATAACTCTTTTCTTTGATTATTTTGGACTTTACGAACCCAGAAAAGCTGCCAGAACCGGAAGGTTTTGCTCAAAACTCCCTTCGAGTGAAAATAAATTCAAAATCGGTCGATTAATTCAGTTCAGTCCGAAAATAAGAAGACGGAAGGCCAGTAAATTTTTGTATATTAAAAACCTGCAGATTGTTATGTCTTTTATGTAGGGTTCCCAATCCTTCCGGATTACCCGGGAGACTGCGGTAGTAATGGTTAACCTCCCGGGGTGCAATAATTTCTCTGGTTTTTCGAAAATTATATGCATCCGTCGCTACTTGTCCGCAATGCCGCGGGCCTGATGATGGAACAAGTACGGAGCAAGGAAAGAAACAGAATGAATATTTCTTTAGTAAAAGCAGAGTTACAAATACTAACAAATTTCGATTTTTCATGTAAACACTTTTATAATTTTGTGGTAAAAAACCGTCAAATATTAGATGCTGCTCGAAAGCAAAGTAAATATAAATTTAAAGATTAATAAATAATTGAAATTTTCTATCGACACCTACTCTATCTTTTTCCTGTGAAACGTGTATTATTTTGTGGTAGAAAACCGTCCATTATTATATGCTGCTCGAAACCAAAGTAAATATAAATTAAAAAACTAATAAATGATTGAAATTTTCTTTCAACTCCCCCCCTCCACTAAATTTTAAAATCTCCGAGGTTTCGTTGATATATATTTGTTGTAACATAACATTATGTACTACATATACACAAAACCCGCTTTTCTTCATACATTCGGATTTTCGGATAACCATCATACTCAAGTATGCAGTTGTTCAACATGATAGAAAGTTTAAAAATAAGTTAATATCTGTGTACAAAAAATACAAGCAGTAACACTCCAAAAGTCTGAAGATGATTAAGTAAACCGAAACGTCACAAAAAACATATAGTCGTGTAATTAATTGACCGCCACCCTGGACAGAATTACATAAATTAATAGGAACGGTCAGGAATCTAACTGAAATTACAAGCAATTATACTAATTTCTACATTTATACATATAAATGTATCTAAGCAGTTCAATACTATGGTTTGACTTAATAAAGGTGGCTGGGCGTTGTACGAGCTAAAGGCAAAGAAATGCGCATAATTAAAGGAGTTGAATTGTAATTATTAGAATCAAATCTTGCTAATCACACTGGACTACTTGTTTGTAGCTACCTGATGCACAAGTCCATTGCCATCATTAAGGCGGAACATATTCGATGTTTAATTTATANAATGAATATTTCTTTAGTAAAAGCAGAGTTACAAATACTAACAAACTTCGATTTTTCATGTAAAACGTTTATGATTTTGTGGTAAAAAACCGTCCATTATTATATGCTGCTCGAAACCAAAGTAGGTAAATATAAATTAAAAAAACTAATAAATAATTGAAATTTTCTTTCAACTCCTCCCCCCTACTCAATTATTTTAAAATCTCCCTTTCGATAATTGGCAACCCTACTCTTACGTCAACTATTTCGAAACTTCTCTACAATTTTCTACTTTCCATTTTCATGCCTTTGTGGGATGAATCTCAATAATTCCTTCTAAGTAGACTAAGAGAAATATATGCCAAATATAAATTTAAAGTTATACTTCATTTACTTTCTCTAGCGATGTTCCCCTTCCAATGTCTTAGATGCGTGCTGGCAAAATCGTAGATAGAGAGAAAAAAGCTCATTATACTCTCGACTCTTGTTCATTAAACATACTTTTTCATACAGTACCTGCCAAAAGTTTTGTTCCATCACGAACAGTAGTGCTAGTCGAAAACAAGCGTTAAAGTCTTTAATATGTCTTCAAATATAAAAAACATCTCGTTGATATTTTCAGTAGTAAATGGTACGAATCACAGCACATTTGAGCAATGCAATTGTAGTGGATAAAATGGTCAATTTTTGCGTGCAGTACTGTACGGATTATACGCTGCTCACCGGTTAAGAGTTTGCCCGAGAGTTGTCTCCTTCCTTTTCTGGCCTACTGCAGTTCTTTTCTACTTTGCGCCGAAGAAACTGAAGGTCACATCGCTACGAAAGTAAACGAAGTATAGCATGCTTAATCAGCAACCTCTGATTCGTTTATGACACTACCATAATGGCCGAGAGCCCAGTTCACAGAGTTGTCTCTCAAGGTGTGAAGAATTAGGACTCACTATTAATACTGAAAAAAAAAACAAATTCATAGGTACATGTAAAAATTCAAACATTAACCCTCTTCTCACACTGGGTGGAAAACAAACAAAAAGGGTTGCAAAATAGAAATATCTCAGTGCAGTCGTAAATGATCAAGTGAATTCAGACGACGAAGAAGTCAATATCAGAATAGAAGTGGCTCGAAAGGCATTTGTCAGGTACTTTACAATATTTTCAAACAGAAATCCAAACCTCCACATCAGACTAAGGTTTGTGGAGTCATTTGGGATGAGGCTGTATAGACGTATCCTAAAGATATCCTGGATGAATAGAATCACCACTGACGCAAAAGAAAACCGATAACAATTATTAAGATAAGAAAGATGTCTTACATGGGACACATTTTATATAACGGCAAATACTTACTGCTACAATGCAGGGTAGAATAGAGGGGAAGAAAAGTAACAGCAGGAAGAAAAAAAAATCCTGGCTCAGAAACATAAGGGAATCTCAGCTTGTTTCATGCGGCAAAAGACAAAAACGCGTTTAGATATGTGGTTACCAACCTTTAATGAAAAGGCGGAATTAAAAGAAAAAGATGCATTATAATTATGTAGTTTGCCTGTATATAAGCACGTATGTATTGTCATATGAGCTAATTCGCGTACCCCATTAATGTTTGTTAAGTTAGCACATCCACATCACAAAATGCATACTAACCATTTAGTGTTACAGTTTAGGTTTTAGTGTTTCATTTCCCTTATACTTATGAAAATTAGAGTTGTTCTGGGGCAACTCCAATGTAACACACCCACTCAAAGACCCCTTAATAAACTATTTTACTTCTATAAGTAAGTAAGCCATAATTTAGTACTTTTTAAGTGCTTCTCGAAGAACTGTTGCTTACATGGAAGCCTGCATCTAATATTTTGTGAAGTTACTTTAACCTCTCCCTACAGTTTGTGTGATACCTCGGCGTTCGCTCACAACTAACCCTTATCTAGGTGCATGTGACCTGAGTAGATTTTTGAGGAGGTGCAGGTAAGGGTAGCCCACTACCTACCCCTTGTAGGCCCCATGATGTTGCCCCCTAGGACAAGAAAAGGGCATATAACGCAGTATTTGCGCATCCTCAGGAATGCCGCAGGTGGACCCCGCGGGGAAAAATTATTGCTACCCCATTAAAAATTTTTGGGAAAATGAAGTTTATTATTAATGAAAAAAATACAAAATTGAACGACAAATATATCTTACCAATGAGAAACTGCTCACTTTTGCATATCTAGCAACGGTATAACACATACCTATTATTTCTAAATACTTAGCATCGCATGGATACGTATAAAGGGATTTTTTTTTCGTAGTAGTTTTCCACAAATTTTAATACAATTTATATCTCCATTTGGAGGAAGATATACACATTTCACTTATTTGTAAAAGTAAGATTGTGCTATTGGGCTTTTTTGTAGTCAAAAATACTTTAAATTGCAATCGTTTTACTGTTGTTCGACTTGATGCGTCTGGTTTCAGTTTGTATATCTTATCTTATAATAACAATATCAGGAAGTACACTTGTTGGTTCGTTGTAAATGTTAAGGATTTCATCGAAATGACGATATAAGATAAAGGGATTGTTACCATTTTTTATAATTTTTTTCATTTTCTGAGCGTATTTTCAAACGGATTTTCCTCATCGAACCCCTACCATCATCATAAGCTCGTCAGTCCTAAGACTGGTTGGACACGCACCTTCACTCTTTCCTATTCTGAGCTTAATCTTCGCATTTCCATATCCTTAACTATTTGCGAACAGTAATCTAATCTGGGTCTACCTCTACCCCTGCTAACTTCCATTTCTGCTTCTAATATGCCTCTGACTAGACCAGAAGGTGTCCTACTAACCTATCTCGCCTACTTCTTATTGACATACATAGAGTCCTCTATTCTCCTATTCTTTCTAATACCTTTCATAAGGTAGATTTAATTGTAAATTTATAAATGTGTTAGGTTTGCCCCTCAATACCCATATGAACACCCCATAAGGCAATCCTCATTTTAGTATCACCACTTTTTTCGTAAGGAATCTACATGGAAATTCCTATATCGGCATTAGCCACATGAGGCCCGCACACTAGATAGGGCATGCCCCTTATAAATTCTATTTGGGAGAGAATGGAGCACTAAAATTTTAATTACAAAATCACTAATTTCTCGATTTCGAGTTACGAGTGTGCTAACTTTACAGGATATTGTAAACTTTTTTGTAGATAATGGGAAAGCTAAGTATGTAAAATTAAACAGGAATTCTTAAACATCATATTGTTTATTACTAATTAAAAATTTCTTTCAAAACTATCTTTGCCAATAACAGTAAAGTTAAATAGCAGATCTATGATATTAGGAATTTGCAGCAGCTTATTTTAGAATCTGAAAGAAGTAGGTCGGAAATTATATTGGAAACATTTGGGGTTCAGTTCCACCATTCGGTTAAACTTTTATCAGATCTGCAAAAACTTTTACGATAGTTTTTATCTCCCAGTTCGAAAACAGTCACTGACAATAACGCATTGTACGTTTCACGAAACCATGGAAGACCTAACAACGATTATTTTTATGGCATGCAATATGCTAACTGCAATTTACTTCTATAGCAATATTTTACAAAATAAATAGAGGATATGGATAACGTTTTTAGTGTACATGGCGAACATAAAACAGAAAACTATTTATAATTTGCTTCATAGTTTAATTTTAATTTAATGTGCAGTAAACTTCGATAAAAAGAGTCGTTTACGTACTCGTTTCTTTGCTGACTTGAAAATGTTTGCTTTTGATAAGACGGAAAATTTAAACATGCATCAATTGTAATGTATAGAAAATCATTAAAGTGCATTAAAAATAATACGTATTTGATTTAGTTTGCCTACCCGAGATAAAAATGTTCAGATTCTCAGTCTCTGAAAGCGTGTCTCATCGAGTCTCTCTGGTGTCGTTGAGAGAGACTGTCAAAAAAACTGTTTAGCGCCTCAGAAGGGGAGACTCGAGTCGCTCATAAAAAGATTCTCATTTCGTATCCAGTCTCTGGACGAGAGACTCCAGTCTCTGGGCGAGAGACTCCAATCTCTGAACGAGAGACTCCAATCTCTGAACGAGAGACTCGAATCTCTCAATAAGTAGTGTCTTGATAGCCATTTAAAATTTTCAAAGTTTCACATGTTTCAGAGATTCCAGTCTTTCTACGAGAGACTCGAGTCTCTCAATTTTTCAGTTTTATTCATTCAGTCTCTCTGTGAGAGACTCGAATCTCTGAATTAACAATTTTATCATTCGAGTCTCTCATACAGAGACCGTGAGAGATCCATAAAAACACCTAGGCAATAACTCAGAGACTGTGAAAGACTGTGAGAAACGCTCTCAGAGACGCTGAAGGACTCTGAGAGACTGGAGAGAAAGACTGAAAATTTTTGTCTAGGGTAGTTATCAATCATTCAAAGATTATTTGTAGTACGTGCTAATGCAAGAAAATTAAGAAGTCGTAGTTATAGTTTTTGGAACCAAATTACAAGAAATTTTAAAATCATTAAGTTTTCAAAATTCGCTGTCTAATCGGACTTTAAAACCAAACCGCTAACTTCCCAAAAACTCGATTCTATAGAGTGGATATAAATTACTATAGAAAAATTTTGCTGTTTCCATTAGCGGAGTCGAACAAGTAGGTATTATTTTGATCTTTTCATAAAGTTCTCGGTATCAAGACCCTCGGGGCTTTTACTTTCATCCAAGATAAGTTTGAAGTTGTAATTTTTTTGTTTATTCGGATAATATCTATATACTTCTTGTTACTGACTACTCACACCTTTAATAGAATATAACTTGATAATATTAGACTAAAGGACACATCAATCTCCTAAAAGTTTTTTTTAACATTAAAAATGGTATACATGTTTAAAACTTCATTCGAAATAACGTTATAATGGCGCACTTCCGGTACAGCTGGAAATACCACAGTTTCATAATATTTTCATTAAATATAGTATTTCTTTGATTTGTAGGAGAATGAAGGTACCAATAAGTTTCAAATCAACAACTTTACTATTTCATTAATTTCTTCTTAAAGCTTAAGTCGCGTTACCTAATTAAAAAAGTAGTTAAAATCAAACCTTTTAACAACTCCTCCATTACCTGTTCTTTTTTCTCGAAAACTCTATGGAAAACTCTTGAACTTCCAAATAAATTCATTTCACACAAACCGAATAAATGTACAATTCACGTACACGACATATTTTAACCAAACAATCACGATTTACACGAAAACAGTCATTACGAACCGAACACATAATGTTCCCAGTGTATATATGCACGTTCTAAAAATAATTTTCTTCTTACAGCGCCGGGCCACTTTGGCTTTTATACATACATTAGTTTAACATTCATAGTCCATCGAAACAAATAAATTCATACCCGTCACGTATTTCCGAACACTCACCGTCTCATCTGCGAAAGTCGACCGCGTCTATACCGTTGTTCTTATAAGAAAGGCGGAAAATTAAAACGTTTATGTGGAAAACAACCATGCAAGATCGTATGGTATGTTGCGCACTCTGTTGGTATTTAGCCGAAACAATGTGCCATCTAATAGTGAATAGCGCAAGCAGCAGATGTCAAATAAATATATGTAGTTCGTTATATTATATCTGTAGTATATATATATATATATAAC
>NW_020439072.1:743130-757672 GCF_000699045.2 Agrilus planipennis | reverse complement strand
TAGTATTTATTTACCTCATGATATGCTGCAAAACCCAATTAATCGCGAATTTCTAATTTTATGTACTCTTGTCTCCGATTGTACCTCCCAAACATCCTTAATTCTCCTGTAATTTTCATCTATTTTCTTAAATAACTTTAAAACTATTTGAGACCCGTAGACAACCTATTTCATTTGATATGCCACACGGTACAGTTTGCAAAATGTTTTTTTTTTTATATCCTATTGGCTTCCCAAAAATGACCTCCATGTTCAAAATTAATTTTAATGAACCAACAATAGTTCTGGATTGATTTATGACAGTGCAACATTTCGACCGGCAATTTCGGTCATCATCAGACTAAAAGAACGAACAAAAGTCACTGTGTCAACATCAAATCTAAATTAGAGTCTTGAAATGTAATAATTATTATACAACAACCAACAAAGTTAGATTCCTTTTTATACTTAATTTGTTTACGTCTTGCGCCCGTGTTTGGGTCTCAGAAATTGTACTAAATTTCAACTTAATCGGCCCAGTAGATCCTGAGAACATTGTCTTTGACAGACGGAGAGACAGACGCACGAGTGATCCTATTAGGATTCCGTTTTTCATTCGGACGTACGGAACCCTAAAAATATCCTCAGCTGTTGTGTGATAAAAAGTTAATTATACTTTCAGCTCTGAAACCGTAAAAACCTTCATAAAAAGAAAGTGATTTTTTAAAACTGCGAAATATGAATAATAACAGAAAGCTGTTCAATCTTTCATTAATGGCTGCGGCTGCTCGGCTCATTTTTAATTAATTACAAAAAAGATAAAAAAACATTTGTTTGACTTAAATCGTAATTTACTTCTTCAGAATTGTCATCGTGGTAATTCCGTTTTGGAATTGCACGATCTTTATGTAGCACAGGCCACTAAATATTGCAAGCATCATTATACCGTACCGTAAAGTTACGGCCCAAAAGCGAGAAAAAACGTTCCTCAGATAGCTGGCTCAATAAATTCACCCGAAAGGACCGCACAAAAACATAAATATTCCCTAATCTAGCCACTATAAATTTTAAAAACGGTTTCGAGATGTCTGGACCGTTGCCTTAACAAAATGCGGCCCGTAAATAAGGATCGCGTTACTAATTACTTATTTTGTTTAAATATTTAATCGACCGACCGACCCGACTGGTTGAAAACATACTTTTGCCGAAAATGAAAATAAATTGTTCGCCGTTTTATTTCTACGAAAAAGCATAAGTATATATAGTTACATGGCTTTTGTTAATGTCGTTAAAGGTCTACTACTTTTAGACATCACGGTCCCAACATCTCGGAATCACGAGGGTTTCGCTTAGCAATTTGAGATTAAAATTTAAAAAAAATAATATTGTAATAATCGAGGGTTTAACAAAATTAACTTCTAAGACTGATAACGATAAAAACTATTTATTTACATTAATTATTAAAGAACTTAAAAACACTATTAAATTATTACTAAACTTAGGTTATGAATTATTCTATTTATTTACACTACTGTTGATATATCACTATTCACTGCGCTATTTATTTCACTGCTATCACTGTCAATTTATTTCCCGATTCACTTCTACGACGGTCAATTTATTTCTACTTGTTTTTCGGCGATCGTCTCTTCCTTTAAATACTCTTTTGTTTACTTTCTGGAGCCTTCTGGAAACATCCGGATCGTTTATTTTTTCTTTGGAACTGTTTAACTGATTTCTCAGAACGCAGGTACGACACACATTTACAAATACGGCGCACATGAAGAAAGGCGCCCGCGGCTAGTCGGCGAATCGATAAGCCGTTCACGCACACTTGTGCCCGATCGCACAGTGTGTTTGTGTGCTCGCTACAATATTTAAAAAACAATAGGATACAAGACCATTATAACTATTAAACCATTCGAAGTATATTAAGAAAAAATATATCTAGTAATGACATTAGTATGAATTCATAAATTTTTGTAGATAAGTCTGTATTGCATTATGCTCTGCAGAGCAAAGCCAATAAAAATTATGTGAAGATAAATGTAAGTACTTAAATCAAATGATTGAATAAAATTATCTATTATCATTTCTACTTATTTTATTACATCAAGAAAGTAATTTTAAAAGCAGTATAATAAGCAAGAATTGATGTTGGATGGTTCGACTGCTGCAGTTTCAATTTATCGTTTTCATTCAATTGCTACTACCAGACCATACAAAACATCAAAAGGCATAGTACATACACAGATGTCCCTATTTGGTTTTATTCCTCTTCTATAACAAGAAAAGAGTAAAATTTTCAATAACCCTTGTTTTTGTAACCAGTCCGAGCGCGTCACAATAATATCATTTATTCTCTTTTGTTTTGAAAAGCTCTTCGTATTTACATTTTAGTGAATAGACGGAAGGAAGACCCAGACTCCGTTCCTATTTGAATGCGATATGAATCGGGTGACGCCGTGGGCGCTAGTGGTTGGCTCTGCGGCGAGGCGGTCGTGATGGTCGCTTCAAAACGAAATGAAAATTTTTCTATTTCAACTTTGTCATCCGCTCTCTGATATCCGTCCACGAAAAAGAGAGTAAGAAAGAAAGAGGGGCAAAAAAACGAAAAGCAACTTGCATTAAAAAGAGTTATTAAAATTTAAGTCTTTTGCTTTCTTTACCAAGGAAGGCGCAACAAAAGGATGCTGAAAAATTCCTTAAGTATGTATATTCTTTTGCTTGACATAAAGTCACAACTTTCTTTTTAATTTTTTTTTGCGCAAACCTAAAAGAACTGCACCCTTTTAAAATCAGACAGTGAAATCCTTGCTAATTTTTGACGTGAAACTAGGTATAAAATCGAAAAGTGTAACGTCACGCGTCACAGCGTCACGCACCTCGTGTGGCCCGTGGTGGATATGCCCATAAGGAACTATTTTAACAGATTTCAGAAGGTAACTTGTTAGTAGCAACCAATAATTCGAAAATTGTCATTTCGACAAATTGTCAGCAGATCTCACCTACATGTACTGTCAGGACACTTTATTGTTTGAGTCAATTCACACGGAGCGACAATTATTATATAAAACAGAGCGATCATTACTTGTGTCTAATCAACGCACGAATAATCTCCTCGTAGATGCCTGATTTTTCCTGGGAGATCCCATGCTTGCTATCGTCACACATCCCAGCACTCGTTTACTATAATTCCTATAATAGTGCACTGTTCTATCAATTATTTTGTTTGACAATCGGCTACCAGAATAATAGCTAGTATATCAATCAGCTAACTCATCTCTGATATAATGATTCTATCAGAATCATTAATATAATTTTTGGATCATTATTATTATTCCTGCTATATAAATAATACTAATTGGGGTCCGTCAAATGCGCATACACCATCTGGTGGCAAAATTTATAACTCGAATGAGGGAAAAATTTACGTAGGAACTGTGCACGCAAATTGTAAAATTGTTTATTAAAATAATAAAACACGTTAAAAAAGTAAAAAAATTTTGATGATGGAGTTTTCTTCTAAAGTTAAATCAAATAAAAAGTTAATATGTTCAGTGAAAAGCTGCAATAGCACTTCAGACATAGATCTTCATTCTTCACCTACATTAACTACTTTCCAATAAAAACTAACCGTTTTATATATGTAAAAAATATATTCCGAAAATTAGAGAAAAAAGTAAACTAATAGAAGCTTGGATGAAAGCAGTAGGTATCAAAGAAGTGAATTCCGGAATAAAAACTTGTTCACGTCATTTTAATGCACATGATTATATTTCAGCAAGTATTTACCATCAGCCATAACCTTAATATTTAAAACTAGAATCATACTAAAATTATAAAGTGAGAAATTATTTATTCCTGTGTAATTGATTTAACAGAATTCTAATGATACGATATAAGTATTTTGAGGTTAAGAACCTACCTGCTGCAATACTACAAAGTTGCAATAATGTATTTGCAACGTTCTCTTAAATCGGCTTTGCACGTGCAAGTCATTGATATGATATTGCTTAAATCACCCAGAATCACCTCACCAATTATATAACGTGAATCACTTTTTAAATCCGAAGTTTGTAAAAAGTAGGCAGTAAACTTGACGGAATTTGAAGGCTAGCTTCCGGATTTGTTATTTCCGAATTTTATAATGTGATTGGCATTAAAAACACGCTCACCTTCAACGAAATTTCCTTTCCGAGGCTTTGATTCAGCCCAATCACATATTGTGTTAATACTTATCATTTTATCGTAATTTAAAAACTTGGAAATTGCACGGTACACTATATTTTCCCTAATCGGCACCACGTTTTTAGGCTCATCCCATTTGACGGATCCCAATAGGTGTTACATATTTAAATCACAGTTAAAACCCGTTGATTTTTTCTGTCGTATTAAAATTCTACCTCTTCAAATTTCCGTGGTCATTTCCATGTTACACTTGCTACAAAGCATTCTTTTTGTTCAATATTTGATTGACTCAAATAGACGTTAGTTGTTCAGTTAATATTATTCAATTTATTCGCCGCTTTTATAACGGGGTGAAATTGAAATTACATCTATATAGCTACTATGTACCGAAAGTATTAATTAATGGTAATAAAAGGCGAAACAAAATGAGTTATTTAAAAGCAACTGAAGTTGTTAGAAACGGCGATAATTCTTTAGAACAAAGTTCTGCCACACACGTGTGTATGTCCCTACGCCTGAGGATTATAACCTGTTATAAATTTACCATTTAACCGTTTAAATTACCAGCGAGTTCATTCATTTGAACTTTTATCTTACGGAGAACAAAATGTCGCTAATTTTTCTCAAGTCCATTTTATTTCCGGAACAAGAGGATAAATATGTTAGGAAAAGCGTTAAAAATTGCAAGCCGCTGTCGGGTGGGTGGTGTGCAACGGGCGGAAAAACCGCCGCATTGCAAAAGGAAATAACGACGTTTTGAAATTAATTGGGACCATTAGAAAAACGCTGCCGGTTGCCAGCATCCTATCGAATCGAGCAACGAGAAGCGACGCGAAGCGAAAATAGCGGGTGTACTTTCGTATTATCCGAGTTAATTCAAATACAGTAAAATAAACGACAATGTTCTTTTACTGTTTATTACGCCGATTACAGATTTATATTACTTGCCCTTGGAGATGGACATCTTAGACAATTTCAGAAATGAAAAGAACGGTTGCCTCTCACTAATATTCAATCGCACTTTTTCGATTCCAACGCTTACTAATTGTTGAAATTTATAGAATTTTTCCAATAACACTTGCTTTTATTAAAAACAATTGAAAATTAAACAAAAATTCGGCGTGCTCAAATTAGTTCGAATCGGATCTTATACGCTTAATATTGAGAAGAAAGTTTAACAACACCAAGACCAAGGTCAAGACTCTCCCAGTCTTGTATTGGTCTTGGTGTTGATAATCCGGTCTTCGTTTTGGTCGATTAACTACTTCAAGTTTTGGCCTTGATGTTGATCTTCCTGACATTATACCGGTCTTGCTCTCGCGTGTTAAGTTTTTTAATTTTTTGAAGTGAAAACTTTTTGGCAGGGGAAAATGTTATGGGTTCGCGTCACCCACATGCTTGTAGTAGTATATTTGTAGCTATACAGCTACGACGATCAATGCGGTTTTTACGCGATACTTGGATAAATTTCAATCAAACGTTTTCATTTCTTACTTTAATTAACATAAGCCTATTGTATATTTTTTAGAACACAATGAAATAATTGAAAGTACAAAAAGTTGTTGAAATTAATGATGACAATGATGCAAACAATGTTAAAAATCAAGTACATTATATGTAAATATTTGAATAATAAAAAACCATATAAACATTCATATAATTGTTGCTCGGAGTGTCAATAGATGTGAAAACCAGATAATTTTTATTCAAACATTGTGGAAATTTCAAATTTTAATACTAAAAGTTCTAAGTTTTCACTTCTATCGGCAGTCCCTATAACTGCCAATTTTTTTTTTTAATAATTCTTCTAAGCACAAATTCTTCTGATTATCTACACCATAATTGTCTTAAATGCTGAGTTGTCATGACTATTACGGAACATAGCGTCGATAGTTGTAACAGTTGTGAAAACTCGAGAGTTTACCTTTCTTCCAACCCATGAATTGTCTCTATATTTCAACCATATGTTATCGTAGGCAGGTTTGCCGCCGAAACCGAAACTAAACCGAAACTCGTGTTTTTGCCGAAACTCGACCGAAACCGAACTTTCGGTCGGACACTACAGACCTCGTACATCAACTTGCCCTTTTGAAATTTGTTCGGTTAGATCATTAACTCACCGAGACTGCTTATTGCGCGCTGATGAGACCAAATAAGATCTAAATAGTGATTTGCGGCTAATGATAGTTTAAACAAGTTTTTTCTGTATGTTATTCTTTCGTCAAAAGTCCTCATGAGGTCTAGCCAATAAGTACCTACGTTTATTTTGTTTCCTACTCTTTGAGTTGGAAAAAATTAGGCGGCCCCTTGTGTGTTCTATGCGGAGAAATTCAATAAAGAACGATCGTTGCGCTTACGTTTCACCCTCGCTGGTTTTTAATCTAGAATCTTGCTTTTGATATATTCTTTAGGGGTTCAATAACATCGCTTTGTTTGTCTATGTCAGTCGTAACGTTCCTTACAATCGTCAAATATTTAACTACTGAACGAAATACCGAACGTATTAGATACAAAAGGTGCATACATAAGAATACGAATTCAGTAACGGCGAAGTCGTTTAGGTGTCTAGAAGATATATCTGTCAGTTGGCAAAGACTACATTTTTATGTGGAATCCTTATAGACATAACGAGAGTTTTACCAATGATTTTTAACATGTACCTTTAAACCTTTACATTTTGTATTTACAAATGGTACCTAATAGTTTCTAAATCATTATAAAAACTTGAATTCTTCAAATTTAGAAAGGACTATATAGGTACCTCCTTAATTATCACTATTTTATTTTGGCACTTGTAGGTATTATTATTATAGGGATAGTTTGGAAGGACTGCCCGCTCACCAGCATCAGTAGCTAGTGTAGAAATTAAGCACCTAAAAGTTTTAAATTTTTTCTTTACCGCGACTATTCAGAAGGGCATCCATCACCGGTTTGATTCCGGGTTCATCCGCCGTGGTCCAAGCTTCTGTGGTTACTTACAAAAAGATGAGGACAGTAATAATATTCCAGAACTAGCCTTTCACTACTCTTTTGCCTTCTTTTCGTTCGTCTCATGATGCTCACTTCAACCACCCCCACACCTGCCTCCACGACACCCGAAAGGCGACTGAAGAGGGCCTTCGTCCTTCGGCATAGTTCCGAGGGACTAGCCGCCTACCAGTAATAGTACCATGTAGCGATAAAACACCTAAAAGTTTTAAGTTTTTTCCCAACTTCAACAATTCAGAAGGGCATCACCGGTTTGATTCCGGATTCGTCTGCCGTGATCCAAGTTTTAGTGGTTTCCTGAGGTCACATACATAAATAGTAATAATATTCCACAAAAACCTTTCACTTCTCTTTTGTCTTCGTTTCGTCAGTCTCACCTTTCTAACTCCAACCACCCCTCACCCATCTCCCCGAAACTCGAAAAAGACTGAAGAGTGCCTTCGCCTTACCCTCTGGCATAGTTCCGAGGGACTACCCGCCCACCAGTAATGGTAGTTAGTAGAACAAAACGCCTAAAAGTATTAAGCTTTTTCTCAACTTCAACTATTCAGAAGGGCATCACCGGTTTGATTCGGGGTTCACCTGCTGTGGTCCATGTTCTTGTGGTTTCCTGAGGTCAGTTACGTAAATGGTAGGAAGTGATAATATTCCACAAAAATGCTTTCACTTCTCTTTTGTCTTCGTTTCGTTAGTCTCACCTTTCTCACTCCAACCACCCCCCACCCATCTCAACGACACCCGAAAGGAGACTGAACAGGGCCTTCGCCCTACCCTCCGGCGTAGTTCCGACGCACTGCCTGCCCACCACCAATAGTAGCTAGTAGAGATGAAATATCTAAAAGTTTTAAGTTTCTTCTTAACTTCAATTATTCAGAAGGCACCACCGGCTTCAATTCCGGGTTCGTCTGCCGTGGTCCAATTGTTTTGGCTTGCTGAGGCCACTTACGTAAATGGTAGGAAGTAATAATAATATTTCACAAAAACCTTTCCCTACTCTTTTGTCATCGTTTCGTCCGTCTTATGTTTCTCACTTCAACAGCCACCTTACCTTATCTATTCCCACGATTTCCAAAAAGATACTGAAGAAGGTCTTTCGCCCTATTTTCTGACGTTGCTCCATACTGTAGACCGGAGGGACCGCCCGCCCATCAATTTCGCAATTCGGCTTTTGAAATTGTAAATCCGAACCAGCGAAAATCTTCAATGACGAGCAAAAGCAGATATTACCTATCGCAACCTGATATTCCTGATTCGACAGTTACTCCTTTCCGCCATTTACATCATACGTATTTCTACAACTTCATTCGAAATGGATCACTTAGCACCTCGATTTCGGGTACTTTCGCCTTGGTAGGTACTTGATTTTTTTTTTGTGACTTTCTTGAATCGTTTCCCAACCACCACTCACCTATTCCCACTATTTCTAGAAGAACGCTCAAGGACTACCGCCCTACCCCTCGACTTTGCACTAGGATGTGTGGTTTAGTTCTCGCAAATGCAATCAGGTTTACTACTATCCGGATTCGTATCTTTTCACTGATTGTGAGGAAGTTTTGATTGCATCAATTGCTATCAGAAAGCAATATTAGTAGTAGTTGTGCAATACATTGTTTGTTTAATAGAGAGATGAACTTGAATAGGCTTAACAACTGAACTGCATTGGAGAAAAGAACTACTTGCGGTAAGTTATTCGAAGTATAAATGATGACATGATGAAAATTAACCAGAAAGGTCAAAATGGGAACGACTGTGGATTGACTAGAACAAATAGGAAGTGACATAAAAATAAATTAGATGTGAATAGACTATATTGTTCATTATTCTTTTTGTATCCAGTATAATACGTGTAAAACTGTAATCTTGAAGGTTAGGTTACCATTGATAAGGTTGGCCTGATTTGAAATTTAATTAGGGAAAAATATAAAATTTCCGGTTAGTTTCATAAAAGTTGGTAAAAGATATTTCACTTGCCATTGGACATAATGATTGAAAGCGTATTGTAAAATTGCATCTCGTCTTTTAAAGTTGGAAATTAGTTTTCATTAAATTAAGTAACGGTTGTTTGAACTTTGGTGGTATGACGCAGCCCAAATCCTTTTTTAACGGGTCGAATTTATTCTCGATAGTCCTCTTTCGGTCTACAACTTCGTCTATATCAGAGTAGGCGACTTTTTCGCTTTGAGAAATAATTCCGGAAACGGAGCTCGAGAAACGTCCATAACAGCAGCTTTCATATTTATTTCCTGCTTTTTCACGGAAAGACGAAAATTATGCCGAGTTTCGATAAAACTCCGAGATGTGTCTGATTTATGTTTGTTTCACTAGACGACAAGACGTGTGTGTGAGTATGTGAGCTTTTGATTGACCCACATTCCTCCTTGCTACGATTCTATTCACCTCTTAGTGTTATTATATTAAACACATCTTAGATGCGAAGTTTTAACAAACCTGTAGGCATGCACTTGTCTAATTTGAAAACCGGACAAAATTTTTACTTGAAGTTTGATGGGCAGGTTTTCAAATTGGACAAGTACATTAAGAATCTGTCCGTAAAACTTGAAGCAAAAAATTTGTTGCGATTCGTTTTTCGACTTGTCCGTTGAAGTTTCACTTCTACTGTGTGTCCTAGCACACATTTCGTTTTTTCAGGTTTACTGCAAATTATGATTTGGTTTTAACACAGACCGCAAATAAAGGCAATGATGCATAGCCACGTGGAGAGCAAAGATAAGAAAGCAACAGCTGAGCACAGCACACGCCGCCGGGACTCTAGCGGACTTTCCGCTCTCCGCGCGGCTGCGCATTATTTCCATCTAATACAACCGTTGGCCACTCTTCTCCGCCGTCAGCCTTTATCTCCCTCCGCCACTGCTGCCTCTCCCCCTATACGCGGCCGTAACGCTTTTTCGTGACAGAAAAGTCATGCTTAAAATTTAATTTATTTGAATATTCATACATATTTTGTAATGTAATGTTTGAAAGTTATCCAGTTAGATATGTATGTGGGCTTGCCAGTCGACCACCGGCCACAAAACACCTGTTTAGAGCGAAAATATACTTCAATGTTCCTGAATGCTCTTGGTGTGTTAATGTGGTCCTCCGCTAGAATTCTCTCGAATGTTTCGGATTGTCTTCAGGTAGAATGTTCTGGAGTGAGCAGTCTCTAGAGAATATTCTGCAATAGTCCAAAACTATTACGTGTAAGTGATACAGCCAATTTCTGACACTAAATTAGATCATTCCAAAACGTTCTAGATTCTTCTAGAACATTTTATATGTGAGTACAATCCTCTACATTCGAGAACATTCTAGCTGAGAATCACATTAGAAACATCCTAGTATGTTATTATTTATTCAAAACGGGGTTTAGTGGTAAACTCGCAAACCCAACCGCACACCAAAGTGCAGAAATTTAGAACATAAAGGAGATTACAAAAATTTTTTAGGACACTGAAATATATAAAAATGATCTAACATAGTGTCACAAGCTAGCTACACACAGCAAATTGTTTTGGAAGGTTCCAGAACTTTCTCGATTCCTCCGATCCAATGCATTCTAGAACATTCGAGAACAATCTAGTTGAGGACCATGTCACAAATAATCAAGAATAATCTAGTCTATTTTTACTTATTCAAAACGGATGTTCGGTGACCGATGGTCGATCCATAAACCCATACACCCACCGAACTGAGAAATTTCGAACATTACAGGAGAATGAAACAAACTTTCCATAGTGCACTTTTTGTGAAACATTTCATTAGTAATCTTTTGTATACTCTAGATAATGGTCATGGAAGTCAATAAAAAATAGGCGAGATAGGTTGGTAGGACACCTTCTTAGGCATGAAGGGCTAGTCAGAGACATATTAGAGACAGAAACAGGAGTTAGGAGGGGTAGAGGTAGACCTAGATTAGATTACTGTTCGCAAATAGTTAAGGATGTGGGCTGTTCTAGTTTTAGGGAAATGCGAAGTTTAGCTCAGGATAGGAAAGAGTGGAGGTACGTGTCCAACCAGTCTTAGGACTGACGACCTTATGATGATGATGAGATAATGGTCGCTGTGACCGAAACAGTATTTCCGAGGTAATGAAAAATTTCGTGAAACTTATTTGATTTCTTTCTTTTTTCATATTACAGGAGAACTATTTTTTAGAACACTTTAACCGAAATTTGAAAAAGCCCTTGGTCGACCACGTTTAATCACCACAGCTACTGACATGTTACCACCATAGTGCATAACATATACTGATTTCCTTATCGACTCTCAAGTAATATGCTGATTTTTGCAAGAACCAAGAACTAGTAAAGGAGAAGGTTTGCTAAGCAAATAGCTAGCAATAAATCGTGCACCTGCCTAGGTATTTCCGTAGATGTACGTATCCACATACGCCTACATATGTACACATGTTTGCATAATACAATTATTATTACAGGTAGATATTGTACCAACACGAGTTCCCCTTTTCCTTTGCTGATAAGTACTACATATACCTACTCAACTAATCGTAAGGTAATTCACACTCGGATGTCTGCGGCAGCGCCTTGTTCTGTCTGCATGTTACCCAAGTATTAGATTATTGAGAGCATACATATCCATGCATATTTATATGGGTGCTGTAATAATCGGTTCAACGTTATAACTTAAGCCGATAAATTATGTACCGTATAATGTTACTACATTTCACCCATAATCAAACGACGTAAATCCGTAATTAAATTTTGCAATATTCGTTACTCAAACCATGGAAGTGGTACCTACACGTAAATACGAATATTGAGAACACCATAACGTACACCACACACACCAGCATACTGTCATTTTGTTTAAATTCTGTTTTCAGAAACTAAACGAAATTATTTCAAAGCAGGTTCTTGTCCAGACCTATTAGCTGCAGTTGGGTGCACATTTATAGTATGCAACTGCAGATACATACATAATCCTGATAAAGAAAATGAAGTGACAACATCGATTAATTTTTTACGTTCATTTGATCAGAAATTAAAATAAATGTGTCGTGCTAACTTAACAAAACTAGACCCAATAGGCCGTATTTATAAAAGTAAAGCATTTACTTTCAAATAGTGTCCGACCGAAACTGGTTTTTACGACCGAAACCGAAACCGAATTTCGGCAACGGTCTCAGTTTCGGCCGAAACCGAAACCGAAACTTCCTTATAAGGATCATGTTTTGCGAGAAAAATAAAGAAAACGTTATTATAATCAGTCAGTTTTATTTGTTTATCTTTAAATCACATAGCTGTGCAGTCTTTGACATTTTAACTTAATGATAATCAAATCAAAATCAACATAACAACCCCTCATTTAAGGAAATACTTTAATTGCGCCTTAAAAATACTTAAAATAGGTGAGATGTTTATTTGAGCAAGTATAGTATACTTCGCTTGGATGGAATTTATCGCGCCGAACATGACCGAGCAGAGCGCGAGAACTCCCGAACGCTGTTTCGGTTTCGCTCGTAGTTTCGGCAGGCTTGCCGCCGAAACCGAAACTCGTTTTTTTGCCGAAACTCGACCGAAACCGAAACCGAACTTTCGGTCGGACACTACTTTCAAGTAAAAGGTAGAAGTAAAAGCTTTTGCTAGAATTCGTATTAATAATCTGTACCTGTCAAGGTGCAGATTAACCCCTACCGATTTCGACAAACTAATTGAAATTTGCATTGTGCAATGAACTTGTGTGTTCCGTGGTAGCTGTTTATTTTATTTACTATATACATGAAACACTTTAACATTTAATAGTGGTTCATATAAAATGCTGTTTTCACACGCTCGCCGGGAATCGAACCCGGAATCTTTGGGTATGACAACAGCTAGAAATTTTCCCTCAAGCTGAGGTAGCAAATTTGGGTAGGAAATTGAAAATGAATTATCACATTAATATTTTCATTTTATTTGTATAATACATTCCTGATTTACTTGTGCAGTGTTGAAAGTTAGCAAATTTAAAATGGTTCGCATAATAACGCAGAAATATTTTCATTTTCTGCACAGGTGACACGGCTGCCTCACGTGTTTCTGGATACGCTCCAGGATAGCAGTCCGTCAACCACACGACATTCTCCTGCTCTAAATAACGTTTTAAAATCTGATTCTCGTGGTGTACATTTTGGTTTGTAGTATTTTCTTGTACGTAAATGCACCATATCAGTCATAACAAGCACAACACTGGGACGACACAACTAAAGATTAGTTTACAAGTCCTTTTAGATAGATTTTAACACCAAAACAGTCCTACAAATATATAAATTTTTACGCATTACCACATATTGACGCAGTGGCCAGTTAAAGCGTAAGACAGTTTTAAGAGTTTCAGCTTCCTCAAGATTGTTATGGTTGGAATAATTCTCCTGATTTGAAATTTATCGTCATGGTAGGGTTGTCAGTCCTAACACTGGCTGGACACGCACCTCCACTCTTTTCTATCCTGAACTTATCTTCGCATTTCCCTACAACAATAATCTGATCTAGGTCTACTTCTACTCCACTTAACTTCTGATTCTATTTCTAATATGTATCCAATAGCCCTCCATGTATGAGAAGGTATTCTAGTAACCTATCTCACCTATTTTGTATTAACTTCCATTGCGCCCTCTGTTCTCCTACTCTTTTTAATGTCTTCTAATTTCTACCCTTCTCTATCCAGAGTACCCGTCATCATTCGCCTATAACACCACATTTCGAAAGCTTCTAATCTTTTATTTTTCTTCCATCCTGAATTAGCTGACTTCCTAGATACCGAAAATCAGTCACTTCTTCAAAATTTTCATCTCCTATCATTATGGTCACTCTTTCCCTACCTTTTCTTTTCTTGCATACCAGTACCTACCTAGTTTTGTATTACTTTTACTTATTTTCCGTTTTGTCAATACCGCTTCCATTCTATATAAGGCTCCAATTCCTGCTTGCTAAGTGCTAAGACTACTACATCATCTGCAAATCTAAGCATTCTAATGTTTAGTTTATGCAAGGAAATTTTCCCTGCCATAATATAACCCTTAAGAGATGAAAATTAAATGTAATGATTTAGTAAGTGGATTTATGTTTTGTACTTTTCAAAATCACAGAAGTCAATAGTTACTCTCAACATTAACCAGTTAATGCTAAAAAAATATACTATTAAAAAACTGTACATAAATCCTATTCTTATGATTTATTTGAGTTTTAATTAATTTTGCGGAAGCATTTTTATGATTTTTATAAAATTAAGGAAACATTATAATTCATCTTATTCATTAGGGTTGATTTCATTCATCCTTGCAATATTAATTAAAAGAAACTTCTAACGCTACTATGACTGCAATGTTAATGTAACTGGTCCAAAACGCATCCTTTTTAAACAAAAAGGAATATATAGATTTATA
>NW_020439072.1:678768-742304 GCF_000699045.2 Agrilus planipennis | reverse complement strand
TTTTATCCACTACAATTGCATTGCTCAAATGTGCTGTTATTGGTACCATTTACTACTGAAAATATCAACGAGATGTTTATTTATATTTGAAGACATATTAAAGGCTTTAACGCTTGTTTTCGACTCCCACTACTATTCATGATTGAACAAAACTTTTGGCAGGTACTGTATGAAAAAGTATGTTTAATGAACGAGAGTCGATAGTATAATGAGCTTTTTTCTTCCTACCTACGTTTTTGACAGCGCGCATCCAAGACATTGGAAGGGGCACATCGTTAGAGAAAATAAATGAAGTATAACTAGATAATTCAAACTGGAGACAGATATAAATCGAAATGCGTATTAAAAATTTTACACTATGCGAAACATTTAATTGATACCGCTGTTTTATTAGTTGAAAATTCCAAAATCGGCTTCTTTATCAAAATCAAAGAACAACACAACACAACACAACACAACGCAACGCAACGCAACTCAAAACGCAACACAACACAGCACACACAACACACTCGCACACACACACACAAGTCCACAAACACACATGCACAGGCAGACACACACTGAGACACACACACACAGAGATACTTACAGCCACACACACACCTACACAAACAAAGACACACACACATACAAAGGCACAAACAGACACTTACAGATACACACACACACACACAGACGTGTGAATAAAAATTTCTATGAACCAGCAATTTCACATGGTGTATAATAAATAATTTTGAAATTCTCTCTGTCAAGCTATACTCTTTTGCACACGGTATAACATAAACCGAAAAACTGCTTCGTTAGAGTACGCACCTGCAACACAAGACGTGCTACGTATGCCTTCCAGCAATTCCCGATTATCATACCTAACGTTCCCTGTTTCGTTAGCAGACGCATGGATGAATTGAAACAGTTCTTGTTCTCGCGCTTTACAACACAACAAAGAAATTCGAAACGTAGAGACGGTGTATAATTTCCACTTTATTCGTTCATGTGTTCGTAGTGAGTACGCAAATGAAAGAGGGGTAACATTCTAGTCTGCAGGACGTAGACGCGCGGATAATTCCCATGTCGTCGTCCGCTGCCTCTGCTGCGTATATTTGGCGAAGTCTTCCCTAATTAGAAGGCGCTGGAAGGGTAAACCCTGGCCCTGTTCCCATCGCAACAAATGCGTTACTATTTGAGCTTCTTGCCTTTGCTGCCTTTGGGTTGTTTAATATTTGTTTTTGACTCTTTTTTTCTTTGTCGGAAAAAACAAATAACCCTGCAAATATGAGATTTGTACGAAAAATCATATTTGGCTTATTTTAACGTTACATACATTAATCATAAAGAGCGCACAGTATATACGATAGGTAACTTTAAGACATTTGTTATTCCAACATAACATTTTATAGCTTAAGTCTCTTCCGATTTGGCTATTTTTGACCCACACGTATGGGAAATACTTCTCGCTATCAATGATATTGAGAAAATCCATGAAAACGTTTTTTTCAACACATGAGTCGAACCTACATCCCTTAGAATAGTAGACCAGCGCGCTTCCACTAGCCCATTTAGACTAATGGTAACTATCTCTATGAATTCATTGGTTATAATTGATTCTAAAATTATTGCATAACTACTGCAACGTGTATGTTCAGAAGGACAATACACATATTTGATAAAATTCAAAAAATCAGGCTAATTCTGAAGTAAACTGGATGAAATTGTTAATTTTAAACTTAAATCAGATGAAATATTTCAACCAGGTTAGTTTTGATGGAATAGTAACACCACAGATAGAAGACATGTGAATCAGTTATTCAAACCTACATGATTCAGAAGTCAACTCTATTAGGTTCAAAATCACTACCTGTTTAAGGTGCCATGTTTGAAAGCACCCTGGTTTTTCAAAATAGAAGTTAAGAAAATTCAAAACTGTAATTATTTACATATAAAGTACCTGGGCGACAAAGCTGTGCTTAGGACAGATATAAAACGTCTAGTTAGATTTATTTTATGTCAATTATTGTTCCTAGTTTGTAACACAATATTGTTTTTTTACATGCCATACAAAAAAACAACTAAAAATAACCGATCATATTGCAATATTGAAATTCGCGCACTCCGAGGGGTTGCAGACCTATGCTCTAGCCATTGGGCCATTTTCAGAAGATGATCTCTGTGGCAAAATTACCAATCGGGCATGTCCAGTTTGTTGCTTTGTGAGTAAAAACCAGATCGATTTTTCGTTCTCCTGTAAACCCGTAATATAATGTAAATTTCATCAAAGTCGTTGGAGCCATATTCAAGAATGCTGTTACAAACGAATGTATAAATACTGCTCGTATAATAATACAAGGTAAATATCATCATTACTTCACTTGAAGAAACCATTGTTGAGTGTCAACGTTCTATGTCCATTGTTTCGCTATAGCTTTTAGGTGTAATTTTGTAATTGGGGTTGTTAGTCATTTAAATAAGTTACTTTTACTTTGTTTTGTTTACTTTGCAAACAATTAGTTTATTCTTAGGTACCTTTTCCATTGTATATTTGTATATTGATTTTTAATGATAGGTGTGTCATTAGGAGTTTATCCCAACATAATTGTATTTCAAATAGTTCGTATTCCTTATCTTTATTTTGTAGTCATAAAATCTATTACTATTTTCGTTAGAGTACAATGGTCGATACAATTGATCAATACCAAGTATTGTTGCACGCTAGACACTTGTACGTACACCGATCTCTCCCTTTCTCTTCTTATCAAACCGCACCCCTTATACCCCACTTTCTTATCTTGGACCAACCACCCTGTTTCTTCTATTCCTAATCCAATTAATGTTTCTAAACTTTACTAACTCCACCTACTCTCCCTCTTTATCTAATTCTTGTTAATATCCTAAAATAGGATAAAAGCCAAATCATCCTATTCATTTAGACCATTGCTTAGCATTCGGGAGGACGCCGGTTGGATTCCGGGTCCGTCTGCCTTGGTCCAAGTTTTTCTGTGGTTTCCTTGGATCACCTAGGTAAATGCTGAGGCACTAATATTCCACAGAAAATCTTTCATTCCCTTCTGTCTTCATTTCGTCCGTCTCATCTTTCTCACCCGAACCACCACCCACCCATTCCCACAATTCCTGAAAGCAGGGCCTTCCGCCCTACTGGCTGGTGGGAATGAAACACCCAAAAGTTTTTTTAGTTTTAAATTCATCAGGGTGAATAAGTGACAACCACAGAAGTGTGTAACTATCATAAGAGAAGTAACAAGCAAGTGACAATCATCAGTGACAATCATCAGCGACAATCATCAGAACCAGTCAAACAAGCGTTTCGTAAAATAATAGTTAGGTGATATAAATATTTTTTAGCGTTAGGTTTTATTTAAGTTGCAAATTTGAATAAACACAACATTAAAAAACTAACGTGAGTTTTAATCATAAAACAAGTTCGTCAAACCAGGCGTCAACACCATTGTGTGGCGGAATATTGTGAATTTTTACAATCAAAATTTTATAACTAAACATTGTGTTGTTTGTTGTGCTGCTAATAACAATTTTACTAAAAATTCAGGTAAGAATAAGAGGTTCCTACATAAATGGTGCAAGTACCATCTACTTGTGAAATTCGGCAATTCAGCTGTCGAAAAAGTTAGTGAATTCTCAATCTCGATTGCGTCATTTCATGTTTTTGTCAGGAGCAGTATTAATCAAATGTAATCGCAATAGTAGCAACCCTCGAATGGCTTTCTTTGTCCAATTGTCATCGTTTAGAGGAGAAACGCGGCCATTTAGCTGCCAGCGATCAACGTGACAAGAAACATCTAATCAACCATCCATCGGCTGCAGCTGGCGAGCAAGAGACCGTCTCTAAAAGCTACGAAGCGAAATGACGTCAACAACAGCCCTCTACGATTTCCACTGAAACCTATCACACGAGCGAATAATCAACTATCAAGTGCCAACAAAGAGCAGAAATGTTAAGTTCAGAATCACTCCAATCACTGGTTACATAGATAAATGGTTACGTAAAAAAAAGGATAGGTTTGCACCACTATTTCGTAACGATGTAGTTAGATAATAATGCAACACTAGCACGTTTTTAATTCAATAAAAAACAATTATCCATATAATGGTACCAAATTTATATAGATTAACTGCGCGGCTTTTTCTGAAAAGGGTTATGTACATGCTTTTGAGATCTTAATGTAATAAAATAACGTATAAAATTTTTACAAATAACCTTGAGAATGTAATTCTTTTAGGTTTGTTGTCAAATGTAACTACAAAATTCTAGAAAACCCGGACTTTATTGAAGAAGATGGAAATCAAAATTTTAGTCCATTTTTAGATTTAATCCTTAGAAATACCGTTAATGGTAATATAGAACGATGTGAACTTAAGTCGAATCAATGTTTTTCAAATATACAACATGAATGTGACAGGGCCTGCCTCTTGCACATGTAAAGGTTCGTGTTATTCTTAATTACCTATAACTCCAAAGCGCGCACGCAAACATTCTAGCAGTCTAAGGGTTGTCGCACACTCGTCCGTCCCGGTTTTTTTTTTTTAATACGGATAAGATAAAAATCACGGCACGATTCAGAAGGAACATAAACATCCGGTCTCGGATCCTGCTCGGTAAATAACGATATGTGTCACGATGAATTGACCAAGTGAGCGCGTCGTGGGCCGACGGTGACCAGCATTATCTTGTCGAAATTTGTCGGGTATATATCTATTTTGTAAATTTACAATATTTCGACAGTTGCTCAGGGTCTTTTGATTAATGAGGCGACCCCACATGTTCCTCTTTTTCTTCTTATTTTCTTCTTCTTCTACCAATAATGCAGCCATCACTACAACTTCTCCATCATTAGAACTATTGCTTTCAGACATGTTGAAACTTCCACTGTTACTTGTAAACTAAACTAAAATGAAAATATCTCACGGTATACGATGGCTTGCCGGTTTTTTTTTCTGTCGGACAAGTGGGTGACGAATTATCAGTCACCGATAGGTGACGGACAGTGTCGGGTCATGCTGTGACGGGCAATTAGGTTACAACTTTAACTCTTACATGTTCATGTTCAATCTCCTAACCCTTATGCTTAGCTTTTCGCAAACATAGTAACCATGGAATGATGTGGTGTGTTCGTTCACTCCTGAGGCGGTTTTAAAAATAAGGGAACCAATCCATCGAATGTCCCGGAACACACGGGAACAAGGCGCAGTAGCCTGTCCGTCCAACGTGTAGGTAATACATACTGGTGTATGATATATCGCGGATAACAGCGGAGACAGAGTCTGGGTATGTTGTCGTACTCGATTACCGTTCTTTGCTCAAGGGATGGATTATCGGAAACTTCGAAGATGGTAGACGTAATGTGTTTTCTACTGTTCGCCATCGGCATCGTAGGCAGTTGATGTATCGTACAAGGGTGTGTGTACGTATATCTCTCTGTCTGATCCTGACGATCCAACTCCGCATGTACATACGTAACTTGTGCAAACACTGTTGCATTTTAACGTTGTCACAGGATGTGTTTAAGCAAGCGGAAGTAAAGGGTGTATTCCTACGTATAATATTGAATGCTATCTGATGTTAACGGTGAGGTATTTTGCGTATGTTTAGAAGCTATTTGATTGATTGATTGATTGATTGATTGACTTTGACTATACTTTATGTGTTTACTCCTTTATCTTGATGAGATGTCAAAATACCAAACACCGCAGAGATGCGAAAAATAATCAATAAAGTATAATTCATTTTACCTAATATGGGAGATTCCTTGTGAAACATTTTTCAATACAATAAAGCAAAAGAAAATACATTTAAACGTTTCCAAGGTTTAACGAAAACATACGTTTCAGGTAGTCAGTATTTTCTCTTCTTTTATGGAACTTCCATATTATGAATAAATGAAAAGGATTTGATGGATTTTACCAATTTTTGTTAAATAAACATAAAAATATCGTTAGCATAGATAATTATATCTACCTTAAGGAAACTGAATTCACGGATTCTAACCGTATTTTGTTGATGAAACCTCATTAGTTCATAGTAACGTCCTATCATAAGGGTCATGTTCAGGAATTTCATGTTGTCTATTGTCTATTGTCTCCAACGCTATTACTGAACCGGCTATTAGGCACCAAAAAATCTTAAACTTTAAACTTTTTGGTGTTTCATTCGCACCAGCCACTAATACTGGTGGGTGGGAAATACCTCCGAACTACCTACGCCGGAAGGTAGGGCAGAAGGTCCTTTTCAGCCTCCTTTCAGGAATCGTGGGAATGGGTGAGTGGTGATTCGCGTGAGAAAGATGAGACGGACAAAATGAAGACAGAAGAGAGTGAAAGATTATCTGTGGAATATTACTGCCTCAGCATTTGCCTAAGTGATCCAAGGAAACCACAGAAAAACTTGGACCAAGGCAGACAGGCCCGGAATCAAACCGGCGTCCTCCCGAATGCTAAGCAATAGTCTAAACCTATAGGCAATGGCGCTCGGTGGTCGAAATCTTTTGGCAGCAGCTTAAATAGTTGTGTCGGCATAATAGCCATCTTTCTTGTTGAGATTTTTCGGGTGTTTGTGAATCTCAAGTGGTTCCCTGATGACTCTAGGAAAAACAGTAGCTATTTCTGGCTAGCATCTCTGTCTGATAGAATTGAATGTTCTGCCAAAGCTGATTTGCTGTATTGTTTGAGTCGAATGGACCTCTCATGTTCTTTCATACTTCTTACAATGGATATAACTGTTTCCCCGATGTAGACCTTTTCACAGGAGCATGGCATCCGGCAGACCCCTTCAAATTCCAGCGGCAAAATGGTCTGTAAGTTTACCACAAGTATTGAAAATTGTTTTTACGCAGAATTCGGCCGATTTTGTCTGTGACATGCTCTTGTGGAAAGGCCTACATCGGGAAAACTCCCAAACAACCTCAACAGGGAAGATGTGTACTATCTCGACACAGTTTGGAAACGGGTATTGAAGCATGACCACCATTCCTGACCAATTATTTTAAATACCGATTGTATTCCTCTTATTTTAAAATTTCTTCGGTATAAAAATTGTAAAGTGGCATAGTTTGTATAAGTACACTTGATACATGATATTTATTTGTTTTGTCTTTATCGTTCCTAATTACATATTTATATAAAGTGAAAATATTAGGTAAAAGTGCAGGATGGAATTTTTTCAATACGTAATATTTTCATATATATTCATCATCATCATAAGGTCGTCAGTCGTATATCCTTCACTATTTGCGAACAGTGATCTAATTTTGGTCTATCTGTACTCCTCCTAACTCCCGTTTCTGCCTGTAATATGTCTCTGACTATACTTTCATGCCTGAGAAGGTGTCCTACTAACCTATCTCGGCTATTTCTTATTGACTTCCATGGAGTCCTCTGTTCTCCTATTCTTTCTAATACCTTTTCATTTCTAACCTTCTCTATTCACAGTATCTTCATCATTCGCCTGTAACACCACAATTCGGACGCTTTTATATGTACATTACAAATTTGAAAATAACTATTCAGCTGTATTGACATCCATGTCCAATAGTTTATAATAAATGTAGTTTAAGATTATAATTAATACCGATCACTTCTGATAACCTCCCCTTCATGTCTGTATAGTGCAATCGAAATTGATACATTCGTTTCGTACAGACAGATGTCAAAAGCTTTTAAGGGTCCTTTGTGTCTTAATTCATACAAAATCCCATATATAACGTTAAATAAATCACTTCGCTATTGCAGATAGGCACTTCAATTTTATTTATAGATATGTGTAGATGTAAGGATGTATAGAATACAGTTCTCAATAATTCTTTATTACTAAAAACCTATTAAACATCCTTAATTAGGTAATAAATTACCATGGTATATCTGCACATATATATATCAGTAAATAGTATAATATAATCCCCTTATGATAACCATTGTTATAATTCACCCTGTGTGACAATTTTGTGAAATTGTCTAATGTTGCGAAAAGTAAAGCTACTTCTTCCCCTTACGTAGATAATTCCTTGATATTGTATGTGCTAAATGTGCCATTATTCCCTCCGTGACGTCGCTCGTCTTGTACCCTATGTGCCTGCTACTTATTTACATGTGAATTCGAATTTATCATTACTGCGTTATATTCGTTTCGACAGGATCGTTATGTGTATCCGGAAATAGTTATACGACTCTTCCGATACAAAATGTATGTATGTGTAAAAGCTGTATAAAGCCGTGCGTATGTATGCGTGTGTTTGTGGCTTGGATTGGGCCTTTTCTCACCACATAAAGACTAATCTCCACCCTCCTTTATTTTGTTGTCCTTTGTGTCGGTGACAGCAAGAATATTTATTTTTGTTAATGATAAGGTTTTCTCGCTTTTCATTATTCTTACGAGTTGGGTCATTCAAAAGGCCTATATACTTGATGATGTGACACTTTGGCGGGGCGATAACGAACACACACCCTCGGTTTCTTTAATTACGTCATGATCTCCCTTTGAATTTCTATTCAACTTGTTTCTTTATTCCATTTCTTGTAATGACACGTTCTTTTCTTATTTCCCTTTACAATAGTTCTTTTTGGCGAGACTAAAACGGCTTTAAAATCGTAATGTTATAAAAAAAATCGGTTGTCTGTAAAGTCGATTTACTGACGATAGTTGAACGTGACAACGCCATAAGAAAATACTGATGGAATGGTTTCATTTTTCAAAAGAAAATTTTAATTTTATTTGTTTGATAGATATTTTGTATGGATATAGAGAAGGAGGTAAATGGAAATGTATTATTGTATAGCAGCTGTCCACGCGGACGCATCGCTCACTCAAGTAGGAGAGAGACAGATGTCGAACGCTGCCGAACGCGGAGGCCGACTGTGCCTCTTTGTCGCTCGTTCCGCGCTCTCGCTTGCACTTCAAGCCTTAAATGGAACGCCTCAGAGCGAGGTAACGCCGCATGAGTCATGTTTTTTCGTGCGTGCAGCCGGCTCCATCGAATTATAAGACGTTGTCACGTCAAAAATACAACATGTAATTATACAATACGCTACTGAAGTGAAACTTCTTCAAACATACCGGGATAGGGGTTAAGGAATTAGTTTAATGGTATTATTTGTACAGTATGAATTTAAATTTTACACTATACATGCCGGAGTTGCCTGTAACGAACGTTGCATTGAAGCGCGCTCACGGCTCAAGCGATCCCCACTACGAACTCGACTACGTGGTCGAGTAAAGGGGGGACATCCGTTGCATGATTTTGTTACATAGTAACTCGCATGAAACGAACTTACCCTACCGTGCGTAAAGAAGTTTCACTTCAAAAATACTGTCTGTAAAAATACAATTCCAAGACCAAGATTGTCTTTATACCAGCAAGATCAAGACCAAAACCGAACAAACAAAACCAAGGCTAAAACCAATACCAAGATGGTCTAATTCGTATTAGTAACGGAATGATCGTCTGCAAGAACTAGAATGTGCTTAGCGTGCAACCGTGAACCGTGTGGGCGATCGATCCGCACTTTTCAATGTAGCTCCGAATTGCTATTAAATATAAGTATAGCTTGCCTACAACCCGCATTTATTATTTTTATAGATATGGATTTAATTAACCATTAGGCTACAACTTTACAAAAATTACATCAAATGTCATAACACACAATTGTCATTTCTGGTAATGATAGCATATAAAAAATGTAATACACTATCATTATTTGTCCATTAACTTAATGAAAGAACGAAAACGTCTATAGCATTATTACAGTAAGTTTATTATCCTTTTTTTCTGGAAGTTTACAGAGCACATATAAATAATCAATGAGCACGCACTGTCACTGATTAGAAATAATTTTTTTCCATCATAATTAATTAATAATTCGTCAGTATGTTACTTAATCAAAAACATGCACACTTGCCTGTCGAAATTCATATTTCATCTTGTACGACGCACCTAACGAGAAGTTAAACAACTGATTCAGCTTCAGGTTTTTCCATTAAATGGAAGCTGTCTCATCGTGAAGACATTATTTTTAGTAAGACGTCCATTAAAAGATGACTAACGACTTGGCGCCAGTGCCCAAAATGTCGGGTTACAAGAAGTAACCTTCTTTCAGTTTTCATCGCCGAGCGAAATATGCATATCAACGAAACGGAAATTTCCCGAAGAAATTCAAAAAGGTAAAAATAAATCAACCCGATGCGATGAATAGTTTTTCAACAGTTCAATGTACTTACTACATCACAATAGTAGGGGTATTAACTGTAAAACGGTGTAATAGAATATTCCTATTCTTCTTCTACAAATTTTAAGACTATTGGCCGGTTTTTGCATCGTTTTACCTAATGCATTATATTTTCTAAAAATCTAAACTAAACCCGGAAAAGCTGTTTCTTGCGATTTAAGAAAAAACTAAGCGTCTTACCAGATAAAATAAATTAAAAAGATGTACACAATGATAAAACCCATCCAGTGCTACCAATAAAATAAAGATTTGTTAATTATTTTCGAGAAACTCAGTGCCAACAAATTGCTTTTTTTTTGCCGTTTTCTAAAATTTTGCAATAAATTATTCTTTGTTCGGTGAAAAGCCTTGTCTTGATTTAGACGGACTACGCGCCTAATTAAATTTGCGTAGTTAGTTAGATGAAATAATAAGAACACAAACTTGATTATCGGTTTATTGGTTATGTTTGGTTCTTAATCTGAATTAACTGGTATAAAGATGAATCTATTTTTACTGGTTTAAAGGATGAATTAATATTTACTGGTTTTACTGAATAATCAATATTTTACTGGTATAACTGAATTATCAATAATAATAATGTATATATAGTACACGTCTAAGTATTTAAAGCTAAACTATATACAAGGGGTAGGTGGGGTGGTTACTACTATCGGTTGAAACTAGGAATTGGAAAGTGGTAGGCGTTGTGAAATTCTAAGTAAAGGAAAATGGTCGGTTCTGGAGCTATATACAAAAATTACAATCCTAAGCTAATCAGATTCGTTACAGTGTGCCCCGAATATCGGGGGACAACTGGCATAAAGCTATACGTCATAAATTTAAAAAACTGCCTGTCTATCAAACGCTCAAAGGCACAGCAGGAACAGTCTAAATTTTATAAGTAGTAAAAGTTTTATACACTGTACATGTAATTGATGAACCGGAAAATTACTATTTTATTTTAAGTATTAGGGAATGATTGTACAATAGATATTCGTTTTGTTAACAATAGACAAAGCGGTTCGAATTACCTACAACTATTGTAACAGAAGTTCTGATACTTTACCTCACATTTCCTATTCATAAGCTTAAGGTGGTCATTCTTCCTTTTTGTTTACCCTTTTTTTGTGAGCTATATGAAGGAATAGTTTTTGCGTCCAACGTAATAACATATAGGTTATGTGCGTACCTATACATTCTTTTTCATCATCTTCAAGTGCACAAAAAGTACTAAAATACGAGGAGGCGTTTTTAAGTTCGCGAAATGGGGGGTAAGAAGTGGAAATAAAAGTACGAATTTATTTTTCCTTTTTAATATATTCTCCTACTACCCTTGTACATTTTTCTGATCTTTCAATTACGTATACCTTCGACAAAAAATGTTTCGTCTTTGTCTGAAAAATACGCCGAAACTGCATCCTTCATTTCTTCGTCGCTTGAAAGTTTCTGCCCATGAAAACTTTTTTTTCAAGTTTGGTAATAGGTAATAATCGCTGGGAGCTAGATCAAGACTGTAGGGAGGTGAGCCAAAATTTCGAAGCCCACCTTTCGCAGGGCAGTCATCGCAACACGACTCTTTTAAACAGGCGCGTTATCGTACAGAAGAAGGACACCTTTGGTCAATTTTTCTCTTCTTTTTTCTTTCACTGCTTACTTTAACCGCTCTAGAATTGAAGCATAATATTTTCCGGTTATGGAGACACTTTCATGTTTATAATCGATCAACAGGATCTCTTTTGAGTCCCAAAAGACTGTCACCATGATATTCCCAACCGACTGTGACACCTTAAACTTCTTAGGCGGTGGTGTGCTTTTTTTGTGCCACTGCATAGAGTCCTGTTTGAACTCAGGTTCATAATGCTGAACCCAAGTTTCGTTCCCAGTGACATCCCTTCCAGTATGGTTTGAACTTATTATCCTTGCTTGATAAGGAACTTTATAACAGCGAAGTACTTGATTTTCTCCATATTTCACAATTTGTTCCCGATTCACTTGTTTTGTCGACGACAGTTCAAAGACTACTGACCTAATTAAGATAAAACTTTTAGTATTTTTACTAATAATGAGTTGGTTAATTCGTAATGATTCAAGTAAGTACCTTTACTAATGACCTACCTAGCCATTCCGTAAACTTAAAAACGCACCCTCGTAGCTCATGCTATAACGTTCGGTGTTCTTTCGGAGCTATCTACGGCGTGGTGATGGGAACCAAACAGTTGGATTTCGCAATCTACTAATGATCAAGAACATATTTTTGTGAACTGATTCGTAATCCGTTCTAATTCGCTTAGTATTTTAAAGCACCTTTTAACTGCACTCTTCCGTCGACTTTCTTGGGTGTAAGAAAAATTTCACTGACAAGAAAAATAAAATAATACCGCCTAGATTTATTAAAAACGCTTAACTTTATTACTTCTTTCGTTAATTAAAATAAATATTTATCTAACGTCTCCTCGTTTAATATCTCGTTTTGTCACCAGATTCGGAAAAGTTCGTCGTCGGAAGGAAAGGAGAGAGTGATTGCCGCAGGCAAAAAATGTTTCAGTTTCGTTCTCGGACGAGTAATCTAATAAGATCTCTCAGCTTTTAAAAGCGCTATAAAAGTATACAGCAGCCTTCTTCTTTTTTTTTTTTTCTTGAAGAAGAACGAAATAAATTACAAAATCCTTCCAAGGAAGATTAAGCAGTAAGATTGTCGATAATCGGATTTCACGGTAATAAATTAATCTGACACAAATTACTTTCAAAAACAAACTTTTATACTAATAAAAAAGGTAGAAACTTATCCAAGATCTTTCCAGGGAATAGCGCTAAGGTATTCGGGAACATTTCGCTAGCCAAACGAACGAGGGCGTATAAGCTCGTTTCAAGGAGAACTTTAAAAATTATTTTTCTCACTCGCAATTACTTTTTAACCTGTTAAAGTTAATAATTAAGGTTTCAGTAATAACTTCGTAATTTACGGTCACGATTTCTACAAAAATTAATGAAAATGAAGTTATTCAAAAGAAAAGAAAGAACTTTTTAGAATACTGTTTAGTAACTAACAATAACATTAGTGGGGCCTGCTGCTTCAGAAAAAAGTAAAATTACTCTAACGCAAATTTTTTCCTTCGATTTCATGATTAGTATTTCTGCCAGGGAGGAAGGCCCAAAGATGGTCAATATTGAAGATTTTCATCAATTTTAGAAATGTAAGACTCAATTATTCCTAACTCGAGCATTCTGAATTCGAGTATCATATTCGATTTGATACAATTTCAAAACTTCTCACTAAAAAACACGAATTCTTTTACTTTTAATCACAACATTTGTAGCACTATTAAAAATACCTTCTCTATTATTCTTATTTAACTTATTAAAGTATATAGGAATCGACTTCTTAATCATTAAAATGGGTCAAGAATCGGTCATTGTAGCCAAATCAATATTGGTCAATTTTGATTTCCAGGAAAATTGGCCATTAATTTCTGTAATAATTTCAGAAGACTCATCTTGAAGGGCGTTATAGTGATTTTTCTTCTTTTTAAAAACTAACTTCCCTCAGTACGTCACGCTCGCCACTGCGCATCCGCACAACGGTTAAACACCGCGTGACGCTGCGATACTGAAAATGTAAAGCGCTCTCCGTACTATCCTGAGCAGGGATGTAACAGATAGGAAATTTCGGATCTGAATATGAATAATATTGTATAAATTTCAGATACGGTTACAGATATAAAATTATTTCGGATTATCCGACAGTTTCGGATAGTTTTAGTTACAGATAATAGATTTTTAAGGAACTCTAAGAAGAAAATACAAATAAGTAATGATTTGACTTTATTTCTACGTTATTAATTGGTACTATAATCATAAAAAAAAATCAGCTTCATAAGTGATCATTCGAAATAATTTGAAAACTTTTATATGAGATTCAGTTAAGGTTTCGGATAGATTTTTATCTCGGATATACGATAGTTTCGGTCCCTAATCATCTCTGATCCTGAGCCTTCTCGCACATTTCCTTAATACTAGAACATTCCGCATCCCTAACTATTTCCGAACAGTAATTTAATTTGCCTCTCTTTAGTCTTGTTTCTGCTTCTAATATGTCTTTACACAACCCATCAAGTATCAGAAAGTGTCCTACTGTCCTATCTCTTAATTTCCTTACTCACTTTCATAAAGTCTTTTGCTCTCCTCTGTTTCTAATACCTCATTATTCCTAACCTTTTTTATTCACGGTATTATCATTCTGTTTCTTTTCCGCACAAAAATATTTCAAATTATTCTTATTTTACCAAATTTACTAAAACTACAAATGCATTACTGCGTTTTCATTATAAGGAAAATAAAAAATGTTGTTAAAAATGTATTTTGATTATTTACTTTATGGTATGCCACTACATTAGAGTTTAAATACTATATACATCAACGTGCTATGTCGGTGAGTGTATTTTGGTCAAAAACGATGCCGCAACAATATAATAAGAATAAACGTCAAGATTTTATTCGTCTGGCATAAAAGAAATAATGACTGGCGAACAGCTGCCAAAAAATGAAAAGTTTGAAGATCGTTATAACAACACCGCGAGACATTTGCGTTGGGTTAATAGAATTAAGAGGTTATTTTGTCATCTGTCTGCGACGCTGCCAAGATTTTAAGCTTCTTAGTGCCCCAGCCTCGAGGCGGCATTTAATTTGCCGTGATTTACCGTTATCCGGCAGATATGAATTTACGACCTTTTTTGAAAATCAAATTATTATCGATATTCTTCGCGTTCGTTATTCTTTCCCTCGAATATTTTCAAATTTATTGCATACAATACAAACGCAAGAAATTCAATCTCACATATTTATGCGGAAAGCAGGATTAGGTAAGATTTTATTTTTACTTTTATGCCCGGGAAAATATATAATCAAGAGATGCACTGGATAGTGATTTTGCCGTGTCATTATAACTTAAAATTATGTACGAAATATTCTCGAAGAGGTTAACATTTAATACCAAACATTAAAGTAAAGTTAACCATATAACTTCTACAGATTACTCCAAATTCATCATCCTACCTCTACTCTTTCCTATCCTGAGCTAAACTTCGCATTTCCCTAAAACTAGAACATCCCACATCCTTAACTATTTGCGAGCAGTAATCTAATCTAGGTCTACCTCTATCCCCCCTAACTCCTGTTTCTGCCTCTAATAAGTTTCTGACAAGACCTTCATGCCTGAGAAGGTGTCTTACCAACCGATCTCTCCTATTTTTTATTGACATCCATAGACTCCTCTGTTCTCCTATTCTTTCCAATACCTCTTCATTTCTAACCTTTTCTACCCACGATATCCTCATCATCCGCTTATAACACCACATTTCGAACGCTTCTAACCTTTTCTTGTCCACCGCGCCCACTGTCCATGTTTCGCACCCGTACAATGCCGTGCTCCAAACATATACCTTTAACAACCTTTTTCAAAATTCCTAAATTAACCGTTCGCGAGAATAATAGTGACTTCTTTTTATTAAAGGCAACACGACCCTGCGCTATTCTCTGTTTTATATCCCTACTACTCCTTCCGTTCTGACTTATCTGACTTCCTAGATATCTAAAATCAGCCACTTCTAATTTATCGTCTCCTATCTTTATATTCGCTCTTTTTTCTTCCCTTGCATACCAGTATTTTAGTTTCCCTAATAGTTCTTCCGCCCTTTTTTCCATCCTCCTCTGTACAATTCTAGTTAAATTCATGAGCAAAAATTATTGTTGCTACTCTCACGTCCTCGTCAGGAATCGAACCCGGGCCCCTGGTTATACGCACCAATACTAAGTACTACCTAAGGTGTCACGAGTATCATACAAACATACTCTTCATAATTATCAAAAATAATTTACGGAATATTCTCGAAGAAACTAATACTTAAAATTAAACATTAAAGTGTAATTTACTTTCTATTCTCTATAGATTATCTCAAATTAATAGGGAAAATTGTTGCTATTGTCGCTTATTGTAGCTTAGTGGTAGAATACTGCTGTGTAAAAATTGAAGCCCGTATTCGGTTCCCGGCGAGGACGTGACAATTAAAAATAAAAAACAAGCAATTTTTTTTTTTTGAGAAGGAAGAAATATTGAAAATATGACAAGTGCATTAATTTTTTAATTCTACATTGAATTTCCAGGTATTAGAATCACCTTGAAGAGATATCAAAAAAGAACGACAAAATGCCTGGAAAAGCATAATGCCATGAACTACGCCAGAAAAGCCCGGAGAAAAGCCTCAAACCAAGTTTCAATAATGTAGGCATTTACTACTTATTGTACAGCGGAATTGAATCTTAACGCCTGTCTCGCCTAGGCAATTATACAACTTCAACCAAGTATCGAACGAGAATTTTGACGAGAATGTTGTTAGAACAAGAATTATTGTTCTCACCGAGAAGTTCACCTGTAGTAAATGGAGTTATGCACATAAATAGCTATGTGTTTAAGACCAACTTATGCATGTATATAGAATTTGAAACTAAAATTCAACAATTCATAAGATGTTCACTTAACATTCAAACATTTCTCATTTTTAATAATCGCTACATTAATCTCTTTTTAATTAAACACAACACGCAAGTTAATGATATTCATACATTATAGTCAAAACCATGTAACGGTGTTAATTACTGTAAATATACACATACACTATATTTAAAATACTCAATTGTGACTTGATATTAATAATATTTACTTTTTAATAGTGGTTAATATTTAATAGTAATGTGAAAATTAATTAGTTTTTATTTACTACAAATTTCTTCAAATTAGTAAGGGAAAATTTTCTTGTTGCTGTCACACCTTCGTCGGGAATCGAACCCGGACGCTTGGTTTTACTCATCAGTACTCACGGGTCCGGGTTCGATTCTCGGCGGGGGAGAAGCAGCAACAACAATTTTTCCTTATTATTATTAATTGAAGGTGAGGTTATCTGTAGTGGGTAAAGTTAATTAAACAAAACGATTCACTAATGCACTGAATTTATTCCTACAAAAAGTGTTTCATTTCAAAATCGTCAGTTGCAATGATTGATGGACTTATAATTTCGCATTTTACTATTTTAATCAACACCTACAATTTTCCTTTAGAGTTATTAATGTAAAGCGCGAAAATATGCGATATATTGAGAAAAGTACACAATCTATTAGATGCAGTCCCGCAATGACAAAGGTTTATTCGTGTGAACCAATAAATTTCGAAACGAAACGCTCTTTAAGCACTGTTTGCTGAACAAACACACTTCCAGTTTCCAACCGCAAAACTGTTAAGCCACCTCTCTAAATTGTGTGAGCTCTAATAAACATAAATTGTTCGATTCTATACCTGCAGGCAGCACTTATTGTTAGGTTAATACCTGCCTAGTATGAAAACAGGAAATAACGAAAATACTAATTTTTTTTCAGATAATGAAAATTTCCAAATATTAAACACATTTTTAACCACATCATCATCATCATTATAAGGTCGTCGCACCTCCACTCTTTCCTATCGTGAACTAATCTTCGCATTTTCCCTAAAATTAATAAATAATATTAATGTCCTTATGTAAAAAGGGAGTATTCCCGTTTATTGAATAAATTATTATTATTATTTCATATTATTATTATTATTATTAAAAATTAGAACATGCCATATCCTTAACTATTTGTGAACAGTAAGCTAGTCTAGGTCTACCTCTACTCCTCTTAAGTCCTGTTTCTGTCTCTAATATGTCTCTAAGTATCCCTTAATGCCTGAGAAGGTGTCCTTTCAACCTATCTCACCTATCTCTTTTTTACTTCCGAAGAGTCCTCTGTTCTCCTATTCTTTCTAATACCTCCTATTCATTTGTAACCTTCTCTATCCACGGTATCCTCAACATTCGCCTGTGACACCACATTTCGAACGCTTCTAATCTTTTCCCTTTCGCAGCACCCACCGTCCATATTACGCACCCGTACAACGCCGCACTCCAAATATACACCCTCAAAAATCCTTTTCGAATTTCTAAATTAACCATTCGCGAGCATAGAAGTGACTGCGCTATCCTCTGCTTTATATCCCTACTACTCCTTCCGTCCTGACTTATCTGACTTCCTAGACTTTCTAAAATCAGGCACTTTTTTCGTCTATTATCTTTGTCTTTTAACCTTTAACACATATAGTTAATCATTCATCATCATTTCAAATTCCGCTACAATACATGATCCACTACATTTGTCAAGCTATACATATTCTTTTGTAAGTGAGGATTAAGCAAGGTTTAATGGCTATGGGGTCGTATTTCTACATAAAAATTTGTTTTCTAGCGACATTCGTTCATTATCTGCGAGAGAATTAACACCAATCATCTGCGAATCGTAAATTAATCGTTTACCGTTTCAACTGAAGCATGGATCTGAAATAGATTAATCATTCTATTATTATATTCTGTGCCTCGATAAAATATTTCGAACTGTACAATAGGCATTACGTATAATTTTTACAGTTAGGGCTCCGCACAAGGAAACCCGATAATTTAGGGCGAAACGTCGACTGTAGTTATTGCAAAATAAAAAACTTGATTAAACAAAATCAAGCTACCTACTGAAATTTGAAACAGGCAAAGAAAAGGTGACAAATAAGGTAAGAAAAAGGGCGATAAAATATGAGGAGAAAATTAAAAAAGAGGGAAGTAATCTGCTTAAAAAATGCTTAAAAGTAAAAGACAAGATAGTATAAAAGAAAAACGGCCAATAGCAGAAAATATAAATAGTGGAAAAGTGACATATAGGCAGAAGCAGAGAAAATTGAAAAAGATCAATACCGATAAAAACTAGAGGAAAAACTAAATTCATCGAAATACGCGAAGGTACACAAAGAAACTGTAAACTACTTCAAATTTGTCATTTCGTTTTTCGGAAAATTACTTTCAATTTCGTTATCACCCACTGGAATATTACCTATTTATTTTGAAGATGTTTGAAAAAAGTTAACCATCTAGGATCCGTCATTTAAGTCGAATTTATTACCTCTTAATGACTCGAAAACCACCTTTATACTTATTGTCGTTGAAACTGAACGAATTTCGTGAAAAAATGTCAACCACTATGAATCCGTCATTTTGCCTTTGGGAAATTTAACTGCAAATTTACTTTAAAAAACTATTTTGTGACTGACTTTCAAGTCTATACAATGACAGCATCTACTTCTGACCAAGTTTTACATGATTTCTCCCACTGTTCCTCAGTACAATTGGAACACCTGCGTAAAAGTAGAATTTTAAGAGGAAATTTTGTCAAACCTCCCACTTTAGTTCGTTCCCCTTATGCAGTCTCCATGGTTCCCTATCTCAAAAGGAAATAACGGAAGCTCGCCCGTAGAACACGATTCATGTGTTTCGCGTTGGCAGTCCCCACATACGAAGTAAACGAAAGACGTATTTGCTGTCAGCATTATAAGTACTTAAGTGGTGATTAAGGTGATTCTACCCTTATAGTTTTGTTTTTTTCTTTTAGCGCAGTTTTCATTTCCCACAAAAATTTATAATAACTAGTTATCTTACCTTCGTGCTACGTCGATGTTTGCGTTTAGATTTTATTCCACACACGCTTCTTATATTCCTGACGAACTCTAAAAAGAAAAAAAAAGAAAACGTCAGCATCGATGATCATTTGTCTTATGTATCTGCAAGTATACACAAAAAGGTGGAAGAGCAGGTAATAAATCAATAAATTACAAAACACCAAAAGGAAAAAAGATAGAAAAAGGAAGGTAAACAAACTTGACTGACGTAAATGCTGAACAAAATTATTTCTTCGTCTGAATTGAATCAGAGAAATGAGAAAAGCACAAAGAGTCTGAAAGCATAACAATTTAATGGACGATCAAAGAAGGAAAGATAAAAATCGATATTTATACAATTTTAATTTATATTGTAGATTTTCTTAAAATTAAAAAACCGTTTACAAAATTGACAAGCTTAGGAAAGTATGGAGTCAACTTCCCTAAAATGCTACTGTCACCATACTTGCAGCATTAATTCCTAGACAAAAATTTTCAGTCTCTTCCTCAGTCTTTCAGCGTCTCTGAGAGCGTCTCTCACAGTCTTTCACAGTCTCTCAGTTATTGCCTAGGTGTTTTTATGGATCTCTCTGTACAGTCTGTATGAGAGACTCGAACGATAAAATTATTAATTCAGAGATTCGAGTGTCTCACGGAGAGACTGAATGAATAAAACTGAAAAATTGAGAGACTCGAGTCTCTCGTAGAAAGACTGGGATCTCTGAAATATATTAATCTTAAAAAATTTTAACCATGAATACAACTGAAAAATTGAGAGACTTGAGTCTCTCGTAGAAAGACTGGGATCTCTGAAATATATTATTCTTAAAATAATATATATCTTAAAAAAATTTAACCATGAGAGATTCGTGTCTCTCGTTCAGAGATTCGAATATCTCGTTCAGAGACTGGATATGAAATGAGGATCTCTCTATGAGCGACTCGAGTCTCTCGTTCAGAGACGCTAAACAGTTTTTTTGACAGTCTCTCGACATTCATTCTCAGCAACACCAGAGAGACTCGATGTGAGACGGAAACTCGAGTCTCGCTTTCAGAGACACTTTTATATCGGGTTAACGCTGGTGGGGCAATTGTTAACTTCTTGTCTACGTATAGACGCATTTGAAAATATTTTAACAATATAATATATATCTACCTAAAAAAATTTCCTTATTCTGATATCAATTCGCAAATTCTGAGTTTTGTAAGGGTAGCTAGGCTCTCTCATACCACTTAACAGGAATATTAAAAATTGATACCGTCTAAAACGTGGCGCTGTATAATTGATAAAAAGCGTTTGCTTTTAAAAGCATGTCTGCAACACATTATTTATTGTGGTGTTTCAACTTTCGAGTAATCTGCAGCCTTTTACATTCCTTTAATGTCCAATTCAAGTAAAATACCCGTTCTCACAGCAATGTAGATTGTAGCTTATCTTGAAACTAAACGTTTTCGATAACATTTACCCTCTCTTAAACGAAATAATAAAAATACGAAGCTGTAATAAATATGTTTAAGATTTAGGTATTACAAATCCGCCACAAAAAAAGTTCAGTAATAATACCTAATAACTGAAATAAAAAAGTCTCAATCTGCCCGAGATAAAATTGTTGTCTCTCAGAGTCTCTGAAAACGAGACTCGAGTCTCCGTCTCTCATCGAGTCTCTCTGGTGTCGCTGAGAGAGACTGTCGAGAGACTGTCAAAAAAACTGTTTAGCGTCTCTGAACGAGACTCGAGTCGCTCATAGAGAGATCCTTATTTCGTATCTGAACGAGAGACTCGAATCTCTCAATAGGTGGTGTCTCGATAAACATGGTTAAAATTTTCTAAGTTCAACATATTTCCCAGTCTTTCTACGAGAGACTCGAGTTTCTTAATTTTTCAGTTTTATTCATTCAGTCTCTCTGTGAGAGACTCGAATCTCTGAATTAACAATTTTATCGTTCTAGTCTCTAGTTCTAGTCAAAAAGAATGCACTCTGCATACCGAAAAAATACAGTGAAAACGAATGCAAGTTCTTGGATCAATAAAACGTTTTCGTTCAATTGAAGAAAAGATTAAAATAATTCTACTATATGAGAAGTGAGAATTGACTAAGCAATGTCACCACTACCAATAGGACATCCTTTGTCTAATCCAGGTCTTCTTCGGCTTCTCTTTACTCCTGTTTCTGCTTTCAATATGTCTCTTAGTAATTGTTTGTGGCCCAGAGGGTGTCTTACTCTCCTTTTCCTTGCTAACTTCCATAGCGCCTTTCATTCTGCTATTATTTCCGATGTATTTCATTATCCACACAGAATATCACATTTGAGACGCTTCTAAATTTTCCATCACCGTTCTCATTTTGCAGAATCCTGCTCCAAGCATACGCTTTTTACAATCTTTTCCAAAATAATTGCTCTAGGGCGTAGAAGTTAATTTCCATTTATTAAAAGCGATTCGACCCTGAGGTATTCTTTATTTTATGTCTACTACTTTTTCAATCATTCGAAATTAAAATTTAATGTTTAGTTTTTTTTTTTTTTTTTAATAAAATGCCACTGCTGTAATAGGTACCTGTTTTAATGAATTTGAATCCTTCAACTTTCTGGATCTATTTCTTAAATCAACGATTTTTAAAATAAATCACTTATCATAATTTCGATATCTACTGCCTCGTAGAAAGACGAAAAACTTCATTGTAACAATAGAGAACAATTTTTATCAAACAAGTCCTCTCCGTCGAAGCAGGTAAGCTGCGATTCGACCAAGTTTTTCGCCGTTAATATTTTACTTGCAAAACTTTTCTGACACGGTGGATTCGTTTTGAGAAAATTGACTTTGAAATTATTTCGCCGGTTCTTGGGCGAATATGACGACGGCAGCGACTTAATTTCTAAGTAGGTTGAAACGGGAGCGTGAGTAATGGTAAACATAAAGGAAGATACCTCTCTTAAACTGGAATTTAAGGATTTAACTTTTCAAGTATGAGGATAAGTGGTAGTAGTGGTGGTGGCGGCAGATTTGACACTGCGTTAAAGACATTTTGTCCGCCGCTTCCATCAAATTACAGTCCTTCGAGAGCGCATTACAAAAGAATCGCGAATGAGAAAATGCCAACTTCTTAAACATAGATTAAGGGAAATTCTTAGAGGGCATCAATCACAGTTCCATCAATTTGGCTAACCGTCAACGTCGTCGCTTAACGGGTGGCTTGGGAGGGGGTTGTGGGGTTGAGGACGGGGACAGGAAAAAGCAAAAATTCCGACACTTCTCGCCGCGGCGGTCTTCGAAACCCATTTAATTTGGATTTGATTTAAAAACATCCCCGTCCTCATTTACAGGCCCGGGAGCTTTGAAGGATCGTTTTCTACATTTGCTACTCGCAAGAGGAAAGCTTTCACTTTGTTTACGTGATGAATAGGAAATCGATACGTTCTGTACCCTTAACTTTAGTCCCAAGTTAATGCTCGATACGTATAAGTATAAAACAGCCGCCAAGAAAGGCCACAAAATTTACCGGATTACACAGACATCCGTCGAAAAAGCTAAAATAAGGTCTTTTTTCCAGATCAAATATTGAAGTGGAGAAAATTGAAAACGTAACTTCGACTAGTACGAAAAAAATAAATAACAACAACAACAACAACAACAAAGAAAATAATGAGAAAAGCAATTTTTTTTGTGTTATCGAATATGTTGTAAATAAAGGGCACGAATGAACTATTGTGTTGAAAGACTTTTATGGTTAAGTATGTTAGTTTGACACTTAAAAATCACAAGGTGATACTAAATTCATTTTTGAGAGTCTATCGAAATTGCCCCCTTTTTGGGTTTTACAAAATAACTCGAAAAAAAATAACAAATTCTATAAGTTTTATACGTTTTTGTAGAAGCACGTATTTAAATATTTTTATTCATTATCCTAAAAGCAATTGAAGAATGATGCCAAAAATCATGTTGTTACTTTTGTACTCTTGAAAATGACCTTTTAAAGGTCGAAACAATTGTCAAGGAATAAACAGCTTTGTTGAAACATCTTTTTCTTTCTTTTCCTTTATTGAAAATGTTTCATCGAGAATACACCGTTGAAAGTTTCAATATAATCATGTTTTTGTCATTTTTTCTGTAATTCGTCTATAACTTTTATTGAGTATATGGAATACACAAAAATACAATCTTGCAAACGTTTGAAACTAAAATCAAAATTACAGTGATAGGTTGAGTCCAACGCGTCTCTTAACATAACTTCCTCTCTCAGTCTTCCTATTTTCTTCTATTGCATGTAATAAAGCAATTGGTTTTTGTCTACTTTTGAATTATGTTGATTAACCGCGATACATATTTTGAATATTTTGTATTCAAACTGTTACTTTCAATTGCATCTCATTAAATTACTGAAAGTGAATGATTACCTTGGGTTATTGTCACGAATAGAGATGAAAGGATGAATATTCAATTTAACGGATGTAAATTATATCAAATAATCACTTACATACAGACGCCTACATGTTCTACATTCACGCATATTATAGTTATCACACGAATACCAAAACTGTTTATCTCAACAAACCAACTAAATACTGTAAGAATTTAAAATACAGAAGTATTCATATATGTGTATGCTAATGATTTTATATTCTTCAATATACACGACTTACCAAATACTACCGTCGCACAAAATTACTTATCTTTAACAATTCCAGTATTCTAAAGTTTATTGGGATCTATCCAATAGGCATACACTCCTTGGTATCAGAACCAGATTTACATGTGGATAGCGCACCTAGATCGTAGAATTGTGTATTGAAATCGTAAAACGATTATACCAATTATTTTGTAACCTTTTAGAAAAATCGTAATTACACGCTGTAGGTTCTATCAAAAACATTGTCTTATCAGCGCCTTGTTTATGCTACTCCTACTTGGCATATCCCTGTAACTATGTAAGGTCTTTTCAAAAGTTATTTATTCTTTTGGTGAAGTAGAACGGATAATCCTAACTTCTGCTGTACGCCAAATTAATATTGTACAGCTAATTTGTGCTGTTTCCTTTAAATTCATTATAGTCCGCTTTTTGTTGAAACCGTAATACTCAAACACCTACATAAATGATAAAAAAAATACAAATAGCGACGGACTATCTTTCATGAATAGCTATTTTGTCCCCTTCAAAGTAATCCCCACTTCAAAAAATCATTTTTTGTGATTTTCGATGCCGTCTTTATATCCTTAATCGTTGCGTAGCGACGTCCTGTCATGGGCCTCTTCAGTTTCGATAAGAAGAAAAAGTTACAGAGGGCCAGATGTGGGGAAAAAGGTGGCCGCAGCACTGTTAGTGTGTTGTTTTTGGCCAACAATTCGGGCACAAGCAACGATGTATGAGCAGGGGCGTTATCATGGTGCAAAAGCCAATTTTTTTCTTCCACAAATCCGAGTGTTTCTAGCGGATTGCTTCGCGCAAATTTCGCATAATTTGCAGGCAATATTCATTATTAACTGTGGCAAGAACTCAAGATGCACCACGCTCATGCAATCCAAGAAAACTGTAAACAAAACCTTCACATTTGACCTAACTCGGCGCGCTTTTTACGGTCTTGGCTTGTGTAGCGCCTTCCATTGGGACGATTGAGCTTTGGTTTCCACGTCATAACCATAAACCCATGAGTCGTCACCAGTTATGCCCCTCTGAATCAAATTTAGATCGTCGCGGACAGCTCCTTAACAATGTTCATGCGATGATGTTTTTGGTCAAAATTGAGTAATTTAGGTACGAATTTGGCGGCGACCCGTCTTATGCCCAAATCATTGGTAAAAATCTGTCCGATATGAGCAGCACATCGCTGACAGTTTAGACAGGATACTGACTAACATGAACTTCTTTAAATATATGAAATCCTATAACATTGTTAGTTACTTAATAGTGGATTAATATGAAATATTAATTTGAAATCATTTTTTCGTTTTTTATTTACCCACTACAAACTACCTCAAATTAATGAGGGAAAAATTGTTGCTGTTGTCACACCCCCACCAGGAATCGAATAAAAATTGACGGATCGTTAACCTTGTAGGTCGGTTGGTCGTGGTTGCTGTTGTCACCTCTCGTAGTTTGGTGGTAGAACATTGGTGCGTAAAGCCAAAGGTCCCGGGTTCGAATCCCGGTGGGGGTGTGATGACAACAGCAACAACTTTTCCCTCATTAATTTGAGGTAGTTTGTAGTGGGTAAATAACAAATCGAAAAATTGATTTCAAATTAATAATGAACTTCTTTGTTTGATGTGGTTACGTAATGCCTACCACGTATGGTGGTGAGCTACGCCGTGGATTCAATTCAGCAAATAGTTTATGAAACGACGCACTTGTGTGATCCAACAAGATCAAAATCGTGACTCGCATCTACCGGTTCCCACAGGAGATACTGACCACCGTGAAGTTCTTTGTACCTATGAGAATTGTGGATTAACGTCTCTATCTCTTTGTGCAATATTCAGAATCTTTGTCTTCAAAATGACTTCAAGCATACGTTTGAAAGTCTTCGTCATTATTTTTAGTACTAGAGTTCTCCTTCCAATCTGTGAAGAGAAAATAATCAGATCGGTTCATGTAATGACTACACAGGAGATGATCGACCTCAATAAAGTCGCACAAACGAAATGAAGCACTCACAGTATGAATGGCCACGTTAACGTTGAGCAGGAGATACGTTTTTCTTTTACTTTATCTCCGAGTTTATATATTAATGTCGCATAATATTTAGTGTTTACTCTAGTGTTTTATTCTTTGACATCCACTAATATAACTCCTCAAAAATCAGGAATGAGAACTCTCACTCTTCCATCGTCGTTGCCCATGTTTATGGACGCTATCTAACGCCTTAATACAGTTCTTTAATTTGAGTGGGTGATGAAGCTTCTTTATATAGAACTTTGAAACCTACATACTCAAAAAAAAGCAATGCTAGAAAAAAAACTTTTTGAAGGCTGCTTCTCATCAGTTTTGAATCACCCTATCATTTAGTTTTCGGACGAGAAGTTTTGGAATTTCTATTGGTTAGGGGTCCTCGTTAGGGGTTAACCCGGTATTGAACATACATATTTAGATTCTATGATTGACAAGTGTAATGGTAATACATATTTCGTGTTCAGTTGAATTTCTATAGATGTTTAAGGCAATAACTTATGTATGGATATAGATATTATGCTTTTAGACGACACCCGATTCAAACATTAGAAAAGACGATTTTCATACTTGCTAAGAACATTAAGCAGCTTTCTCCATAAATAAAAGAAAATATTATTATATTTGCTTCATTTTCTGTATACAATAATAGTGGAGTTCACTCACACTTTACATTCGTGTAAAGAACCCACGAATTATCACTGTTATATCATTTCATGTTTTGATCATGCCTATCCCTTTTACAACAGTTATTGTTTATGATAGAAAAGGTCTTAACATTTTCCAGTCTTCCCTTTGCTACTACTGTTAATTTCCCCAAATGCTTTCCCATATATCATAATGAAAGAAAAATACAATAGAAGCTTTTTTGTTTTTGTTTCCCTTTGTTACACTTTCGTAAAAATACAATCAGTCCATTAGTTTAGGTACATCAATTTAATTAAAAAAAAACGATGCGTTTGTTCTTCTTTCAGACCTTATGAACTTGAAGGACGACAAATTAGGTATAGAGTACGTTTTTCCTACCACACGAAAATACTTTACTTTAATTTGCAGATTATTCCTGCATTATCGAATAAAATCCGCAACAAATTCCCTGACCACTCTTGGGTTTCCTTAACACTTCAGTTTTCAAAAAACTTCCTGTCTCCTGCTCTTAATTCAGATTCACGAAATGCGTCGTTCATTGAAACTAGTGGATAATAAAGTTCATAAAGCAGCAATAAAATTTCAGTTTTAGTACGTATTTACAATAAACAACCCTGTCTCAAATAGGCACGAGCACCTTTCTTATGCCCGCTATAGAAAATTTTAGGTATACATATTGTGTTTCCTTTTTACTTGGCGAGTTTGTTAAAGGTGCATTATTATGAATAGGGTTCCGTTATGTCCTTCGTGAACAGGATTATTACTCTTTCAAAGATTAAAAATGGCAAGCAATCTACAACTTCAAACAGAATAAATAAACATCTGCTTATGGACTGCTATTTAAGTGAGTTACTTTTGAAGATTTTAGGACCATTTTAATTACAATGATGCTACCTGCTTGATTCCTATTGTAGGTAGATTCAGTCTTATCAACCGAAAGTTACAAGAAATTCTGTTAAGAACTGAACGAATTCAAATCAGGATTAATTTTTCTTCACTCCCTAAAAAAATCTATTCCTTTCCCAAGTGGACGCCGTTTTACAGCCAAGCTAGAGGTGGTCAATTTGGAGTTAAAGGAAAAAAATCTGTTTTAATTATTTGAATATTTTGGCTGCATAGATATGTATTGCAAAAATTACCTAAAGATTTAAGGACAAAAATTGTTATAGTTAAAACTAACTGCCCACATACATTTTACATCCAGTATTCTACATTGCTAGGGTTAATATTTTTCTTGTCGTCGGTTAGTTATTTTAGGAACTTTAGATAATGTAATAATTTAATTATGACACAACGTCGTTATTATAGACTGAAAGGACAGTAAAAAGAGAGGCATAATCCTTAACATCGTCATAAAATCAAAATAAAACTCACCCTCATAGTCCCATAAAGCGACAAACCATTAAAGAAGTTATTACGATTCCATTCGTTTCCCTATTTACATTTCACAATGACAAAGCACCGCATATTAGTTTTCTTTCGTGATACAGCTTTGCGAGATTGAACAACCGATTCACGTCCCACCGAGTATATGTACCTGGGTAGTTATATATGTGTTTCTATATAAGGGTATGTATCGAGCATAAGAAGCCCCGACCAACAACCAACGTGCTACTATCGACGCTTCAGTTTTATTATTATTAGGAACAAAGGTAAAACGCTCTCTCGCGTCCTACGAACTTCGGTCGATTTTTGTACCGATTCGAAGAACAACGTTAGATTCGTACGAACAAAAACTCAACGCACAACGCACGAAGAGGAGGTGAATGTATCTGTCTTGAATGTGCCTCTTTCACCGATATTCCAAAGCAAGTGCAAGCTTCGCCAGACCCGGGGAATCTGAGAGTCGAGTACGAACACGACCGTTGCAGGGCGACGTATCAGACGGGCCGGAGTCTGTCTCTTTCGCCGGTTCCGCATACAAAACCGACTGTCGAAGTTACGTAGGACGGTTCTTGGTTCGGTTGCTCCACATTCATCCCTCCTCTGCTCTAGGCACCCCATACGGACTTCTTTATCATGCAACCCCATTCCAAGTTACTTATACAGGCGAACGAAATTTAAGGGCTGTTAGACAACAAGCTTACCACGAGGGTTTATTTTTTTATGGGACTGCAGAGCGTTTTCCTCTTGGCATGCGGTCCAGGAAATGGTGCTCATACTATTTTATTTATAACGGGTGCTCGTGAAATCGATTTCCTCTGCGGTTAAGATTGATTGATTGATTGATGCAGGAGAAAAAGTGAATAGAGTACAGGTGTACAAAAATTGGTTAAAATTGGGTTTATAATACAACCCCTCTCGGGTGCAAACATATCTCAGCAACGAAATCTCTTTCAACTAACTATTCTGCATATAAGTACAGTAAAAGTTCTTTATTCGCGGGGTATACGTTCCATAAGTTTGCCGCGAATACAGAAACCATGGATATGGAATAGTAATTAGTTTGGAATCATAGGGGATACGTTCTAAGGTCCCAAAATATAACCAATATGTATCACAATAATATCAATTTATTGAGAAATTCGCAATTAAAAGTAATCGTTATAATCAGCTTTACGTAAGAGTTTAAAAAATCTAGTGATTTTTTCTTGTTTTGAATTTTGAATTAGTCCACTCGGTTACATCTTTTATAAAAGTCACCTAGGCACGAGCCAACAGTACTTAAAAGATGCCGATACATTGAAAAATAACACCGAATCCTTTTCTGCTTACTCGGTTACATCTTTTAAAAAACTTCAGTTCAGTAGGACATGCGCAGTAGAGTAAAAACATGCTTATCGGTTCTGGTTATCATGAGTTTAATGTTTGGAATAGAGGTTTGAAATTTTGTAGTAAGATAATGCTTTGTTCTGAAGCTTGTCGAAGGCCATTTTTTATTTTTTTAATTTCTATTGAAAATACATGTTCTACAAGAGGCATCAACTTTAAGCGCTTGCAAAAGCTTTTAATGATCACATTATTGAAAACCAAAATCGTATCGAGTTGGTGTGAATCTTTGTCTGTTGCCATACAAAAAATCAGATATTTATCTCATAGCGTTAAATCACAGTGTTTAGAATAGCAAAATTCACACTGGGTACGAGCAGTCTATTGCAGTAAATCCCCTTAATAAATGACACCGAATTCTTTTCTGTTTACCGATTGCATCCGCGAATAATGAAATTTTTAGCCGTGAGTACAGGAACTGGGTTGCAATTTTTTCACCCGCGAATAATGAAAACGCGAATAAGGAAACCGTGAATAAGAAACTTTTATTGTAAACGAAATCCGTCATTTGAACATTAACATTAAATCAAAATTTCTATAAACTATGTAATTTTAATAAATTATTACCTACCAAATATGTATCTATAATAAATCGCCTTAACCAATACAATTCTGCTCTCAGTAACTCTGTAACCGAAAATCAAATTGAAATATATGTATCTAAAGGTGTGTTCAGACCAGCCGAGCAAGAACATAGCAAATACATTTACCTATATAAAGTTGGCTTCACGTTGTCCAGTAGGTATAAGTCAGAATTGAAACACTCTATAATCACTGAAAGCAATTAAAATTTTATAGAGCAAGATACGAATGAACAATAGCTCGTTTTAGTCCAGACAACTTGTTTGTTTATACTTTTCAACCTCATTAAAAAAAAAGAAGAGGTTCGCAATTCGATTGATTCGATTAACCTAACCTAACATAATTAAAAAAAAAAGCAGAGGTTCTCAATTTGATTGTATTTTCTTTGTGTATGTTACGTGATTTCTTAGTCAATTGTGAACTGAGGCTTTTTTTATTGAATAGGTAAGTTTATATGGTTTAAATGGTCTCATTTAAATTTGAGGAAAATATTCAATCGACCTCCAAAATTGTCAAATTAGAGGATAAGAAAATTAGTTGGAGAAAATAGCGCAACCTCGTTCTATTTCAGTCAGTTCTTAGTTACAATCTTACCATTGCTTTGATGTTTTACTCTGCTCGATTAGGAAAGTATTACAGTTTTTGAAACTACTTATCTGCGAACATAACATCCCTTGCAGTCGATCGTCATGGTTGCGGGATCGAAATTTTTTTAGGGCAGTAATGTCAGTGTCAGTGGGAGAGGATTTTAAGAACAATACAGCGATTATATTTAAGCTCAAAGATTAACGAGACAGTCCATGCTAAGTACTAATGAAATATTTTAACAAGCCTATGAATCAGGCAGCATTTTTGGACAAATTACAAAGGGTCGTTAAACATTTAGAACTGCAGGATTAAAAATAATTCGTTTTAATGATTCGTGAAACAACATTTTATATCTTGCAAATTTTATGAGAATAATATTAAACATATCGTACAAATACAAATCTGTAAATTAAAGTTCTTTTAGTGTTTAAACACTAAATAGTTGCTTACCGCATTCAATCAATTTAGAGATATCCTCAATAAATGTTTGAAGAGGCTAAACAAACTTGCCAATTAAGGGACTATTTTCCTTGGTTACGATTATAGCGGACTTTGTAATCCGACATTAATTCAAGTACCTATCTTTTCAGCATTACGAAAACTAAGATGTAATTTTATTTTCTAATTCTTTTTCATAGCTGAATATGAATGTAGAAATTAGAGCCCAATGGGGATGGTAAGTTTTTTATTGTACTAGAAAATCGACATCTACGTTTCGCCTCTTGTAAGACTTTTTCAAGGTAGATCTAACTTAAAAAGCCTACCATGGAAACGCCTCATTATAAATGGCGAAACGTTGATGTCGAGTTTTTAATAAAATAAAACCTCACAGTCCTCATCAGACTCTGATTTCTACTTATAAACAAATAAGTAAACCCATAAAGCCCATATAAAAATGCTGTAAAACCTGTAAAATTCAGGAAAACCTCGGTATTTTAATAACCGTAGTTTTTGGCGTAGAGGGCAAGTCATTTTTTCATGCTTCTTTTAAAATGGTGACCCTACATGGTCTATACAAACTTTTTTCCTACCCTCTTTTTCTTTCTTGGGGAAATACAAAATAATTAGCAAAAATGGTGCAAATAGTTTTTGGGACGGTTAACTTTGACTCCTATAAAAGGCTTTACTTTGAAGTTTAACTCAAAAAAATTAACAAAAAAGAATTAAAAACAGTGAGAGACTACCCCAGTGTCTTCTAAAATACTGAACTTTTTACTACTACAAATGTTTCACCTAGATATGTCAAAGTACAATTAAATTAGTTCTTGCTTTTGATACTATCATTATAGATTTACGATGTTGGAAAAAACCCGACCTTAACATCATTGAATTTTATTCATTTCCGTTCCCTTCGTGGTCTTTTCTATACGAACCCTCCATAAGAAAGCGATCATTCAGAAATTAAAGATGCATATCTACGATATTTAAATATGTTACACGTGTATGCGGGAGAGGGCGAAACCTTATCTGAAAGCTTATTTACAATTCAATTTAAGAGGGCTGTCTCAAAACTAAGTTTCCCTATCTATCCCAACGTTTCCAAAGAAAACATTCCACCAAGTCCATGAGAAATACGTATGTTTTATGATTTATGTTTACGTATTATTTTTTATAAAAAGATTCTTCAGTGATTGTTTGTTGAACAATCATTATTACATTAATAGATTACTCACAGTGATATTGATCGATGATCTATATAATATTGCACAAATACTTCAAAACTTCAATTTCATGGTAAGTTTTATGCGCGGCTTCGCACGCATTGATGTCCTAAATACGTGTCAGAGATCATCGACGAATACATCAAACTAATTTTTTCTATCCCTCGGGGACAGTATTTTTTTTCTGGATAAAAGGCATAGAAAAAAAATTATTAAAGATGTACCTATGTCTGTAACGCGGCGTTATACGGGTGCGAAACCTGGACGGTGGGCGCGGCAGAAAAGAAAAGGTTAGAAGCGTTCGAAATGTGGTGTTACAGGTGAATGATGAGGATGCCGTGGATAGAGAAGGTTAGAAATGACGAGGTATTAGAAAGAATAGGAGAACAGAGGTCTCTATGGAAGTCAATAAGAAATAGGCATGAAGGGCTAGTCATCTTAGAAGTGGAAATAGGAGTTAAGAAGGGTAGAGGAAGACCTAGATTAGATTACTGTTCACAGATAGTTAAGGATGTCAGATGTTCTAGTTTTAGGGAAATACGAAAATTAGCTCAGCATATAGGAAAGAGTGGAGGAGTCCTATGTCCTTTTCTGTACCCCTAACAATGTGTGTACAAAATTTTATGATCGGTTGAGTAGTTAAGACATAAAATGGTGACAAGCAAACAAATAAACTTCATCATCATAAGGTCGTCAGTTCTAAGACTGGTTGAACACGCACCTCCACTCTTTCCTATCCTGAGCTAATCTTCGCATTTCCCTTAAAGTAGAACAACCCATATCCTATTTGCGAATAGTAATCTATTCTAGGTCCACCTCTACCCCTCCTAACTTCCGTTTCTGACTCTAATACGTCTCTGACTAAACTTTCATGCCTGAGAAGGTGTCCTACCAACCTATCTCGCCTATTTTTTATTGTCTTCCATAGAGCCCTCTATTTTCTTATTCTTTCTAACACCTCTTCATTTCTAACTTTCTATATCCACGGTATCCTCATCATTTACCTGTACCACAGCTCCAACGCTTCTAACCTTTCCTTTTCCGCCGCGCCCACTGTCCATATTTCGCACCCGTACAGGGCTGTGCTCCAAACATATACCCTTAACTACCTTTTTCGAATTTCTAAATTAACCGTTCGCGAGCATAGAAGTGACTTCTTTTTATTGAAGGCGACTTATCTGACTTCCTAGATACCTAAAATCAGCCACTTCTTCTAATTTTTTGTCCCCTATCTTTATATTTCCTACTTTTTCTTCCCTTTTATATTCCCATTTGTAATATTAGTTAGTATCTTTACCACCTTAAAAGAGATCAATATTTTTATCGTTTCTCCGATCTCGTCGGACCAAACGCCCTGTTCGAGTGATGTTATCCAGCTAAAGGAAATTTGTTTGTTTTTAGAAATAAACTACTTTAAGAGGTAAACCTTTATGAAAATAAATGCAGTTTCATACTAATATGGAAATTACTTAGACATATTTTCAGAAAGAATTTTCCTGATTATTTTCATAGATCCACAAATTCCGGTTTCCGGGCAGTTTAGTTAACTGAGCAGTTTTATTGTTTCGAGTTGGGTTTCAAAATTCAAACTGGCAACGAACTTGGTGAATCAAAAACAATTTACTAAAGAGATAGAAGAAGCCAAAGTGTAATCTAAGCTAATTATAAGTTAAAGCTGAAACTAATCACTTGAAATTGAAAAAAAATCTCTCTAAAAAACGGTTTCTAACAAGAATCGCTAAGTATTCAAAGTAACTATGGTTCTCAATTTTCTAACCGTAAAGAAAATGTTAAGTTTGCTATTTTTGATAAAATGTAGCGTTACTCAGTATACAGGTAAGTTCACCTATATAGTTCTTTACTTATTCATTAGGACTGATTTATAAGTAGAAGTTTTGAGACCTTTTGACACCTCAGTGACCTCTAGTTTATGAAACGACTTAAAAGAACGACTTCTTAATTCAACTGTATTTTTTGGACTATTTATTCGCCAGTTGTTGGCCGTTTTTAATTATTCGTCAGCTGTTCTCGCCAAATATGCATTGATGACGTTATTGTTTAGTTAGGTAGATGTATAACAGACTCGAGTTTTTTTAATGGGCTAATACATTAGAATAATGTTAGGAAGATATGTTTTAGGACAAACGATGTTTGGCGGGGACAGCTGACGGAAGGCTGAAGCCGGGGCCGTACCTACTGGAATTTCCATTTTCAGTCACATTGATTTTTAAACAAATAATAAACAAAATTCTAGTAAATACTACTACACTACTTTACTTGGTGAGTACTACCTACCTCACTACACTTCATGTCTCAATTCCAATTTCAACTAATGTAAAAAATTACCATTATTTTTTATTGGGTAGNAATCGGAGGAAATTCCGGTTGGTACGGCCCTGGCTGCAGCCCTTCGTCAGCTGTTCTCGCCAAATATGCATTGATGACGTCATTGTTTAGTTAGGTAGATCTATGACAGACTCGAGGTTCGTTAAGGCCCCTGATAAGGGCTGATACATTAGAATAATGTTAGGAAGATATGTTTTAGGACAAACGATGTTTGCCGGGAACAGCTGACGGAAGGCTGAAGCCAGGGCCGTACTACCTACTGGAATTTTTTCCGATTAAGAAAAATTTAAGATCTTGTATCTCAGTCACATTGATTTTTAAACAAATAATAAACAAAATTCTAGTAAATACTACTACACTACTTTACTTGGTGAGTACTACCTACCTCACTACACTTCATGTCTCAATTCCAATTTCAACTAATGTAAAAAATTACCATTATTTTTTATTGGGTAGGTTTTATCTCAAGGGTAGTCCCGTTTAAATTTAAAGAAAATATTTAAACCTCATGTTGTGATAGGTTAATATATTTATCACAAGTTTGTCAATTAGTGAGTTTTAAAAAACAAAAGAGCTTAAGATTTTAATCGCATTTTCAAGTTTACGAAAGTATCAATAATTACAATGAACTTCTAGCAAATTAACTGAACATAATAAAGACGACGAAAAGATTAAAACTTTCGAAACGCTATCAAAACAGTTGTGACGGTTACAAAGTTGAAACTACTTTTTTAAGTACACAATTTCGTGAAAACTTTTCACGTAACGTTGTGGAAAACTCCCTATTGCGATGAATGCAAAAATCGAGAATTTATTTTACAACAAATATTGTGTTTGTTTTTTTGAGGAGATTACAGCATTAAATTATATATTTATGTTCCTAATGTTCGGGAACCAAATGACTGCTTTATCGCTGTTTGTTCAGTAATTATCTCTGTTTACATAAATCTCTCGCAGTCCTCAGTCGAATCAAGTCTCAAATTGGAATGGGTTACGTCTGACGTAAGTCAATGATATGCTCTAATTTGTTCAATTCTTGACAGACGGGATGGGACCGAAGTGAAAACGACGGAATAGACAATGCAGTAACGATAATATTGACTAGCCTCAGAGGGATAAGCAAGAAAATATACATATTTACTCTCGCAAAAGTTGTTCCAGAATCCATTCCGTTTTTCAGCTCCGTTAGCATAAAAGACACATTTCTAAGCATGCGGCAAACACAATTTTCGTAAATAATCTTAAGATAAAACAGCCTGATATCGTCTTACTATCTCATCGTCGCATATACATATTAATAAAAGGATTTCTAATAAAATAACCAATCGGCACTCATCATTATGTTCACTTTTAATAACCGATTTTTTTTTTCTTTTGGGTTAGTTTTTCCTCGAGGAGGGGAAATCTTCAAAAGACACCCGTTTAATGGGGGTAGTGTCGGATTTGGCCGAAGCACATACCGACTAAAATCCCTCCTCCTTCGAGTAGGAAGATCAACCCGGTGGTTATACATCCCAGGAAAGGTTCAATGGGAAGAGGTTGGGAGCGAGATGGGGAATGAGTGTAGGAAAGAACCATTGGGCAGAAAGGAGAATGAAATGGGAGTCGGTGGCCCACCTTGGAATGAGTTGGGTGGACACTCATACTGAAAAAGCGAAACTAAGAATAAGCGGAAGTGAAGCAACTCGGAGTAGAAGATGGCAGGGCCTGCTGAAACAGTCGTTTGTTTTAGGGACGAAGTCGGAAAGTGTCGAAATGGACGGGTTTGGGTGACCTGACACTAAGACCCTGTAGCCTCTGGGAGTCAAGGTAGACCAGTTTCTTTCAGCATTTGTGTGTTTCTGATGAAGCAGGAGTAGTTGAGTGCGGAACGAAGAATCGGCATGTAAGTACCTTGAATAAATTGCAGGTGGTGGGAATCGGCACAGCCCCAGATGGAGATGGCGTAGGAGCAAATGCTTCTGATAATTGCTTTGAACGCACGGATTTTTGTTTGATGGGAGATGAAGCTGTTTTGGAAAAAGGGCTTGAAGGAGATAAAGCCGGTTAGGAGCCTAGCACGGGTAGCAAGGATGTGCTTTCGCCATGTCTGTATTCTGTAGAAGACGATGCTGAGGTAAGTAACGGAGTTGATCCATTTGATGGGTTGATTGTTAACGGTGATGGGGGGAGGTTTTCGGGTCCTACGGGAAAAGAAGATTGCTTCCGGCTTGGCCTCACTAATGGAGAGTTTTCAGCTTCGGTACCAATTTAGTAGCAGGGGCAGAAACTTGTTAAATTTTGCGAAGCACTGGAGAATGGTTTAGGCGAAGTTTATGAGGGCGATGTCATCGGCGTAGAGAGCTGTGACGATCGAGGGGTGATTGAACAGAAGAGGTGACAACTTGGAGCCTTGGGGGACACCAGCCGTGACGGGTTTACTTGGGGATAAAGCAGAGCCAACGCGGACACGGAGGAATCTGTCAGAGAGGAAGAATTGGATAATCCCGATTAGGAAATGTTAGGTGTTGAAGACTATATATAAGTTTGCTGATGAGACCTTCGTGCCGATCTCGATCGAAGACTTGGATGTCGAGCAGAAGCATGGAAGTGTGACGGCGCTTGTTTAGGATGTCAGCAATGTGTTCGAAAACACGGAAAAGTTGATGGCTGGCGCCGTGCTATATGCGGAAACCGTGTTAAAAGTCAGGGAGATGGTTGCTTCGCTCCACGTGGTCGAGAAGCCGGTCCAAAAGAATGGATTCAACTATTTTGCTCAGCGAACTGAGAAGGCTAATGGGCCTGTATCTTGATGGAGAGCTAAGGAGCTTCCCTTTTTTGGGAAAACAGATGACGGTGGCTTCTTTCCAGACCGGAGGGAAGTGGTGAAGCCGCATGATAGCGTTTGTGATGTTTCAGACTGCGGTTGTGTGTTTTGATGGCAGAACTTTTAGGACACCGTTGGGAATTCCGTCCGCGCCAGAGGATTTTCTCTTTTTCAGAGATCGGATGGTAAGGAAGATTTCACAGGGGGGCGTGTGTTTAAAGTCGGAAACAGTTGGGACGAAGTTTTGGGTTTCAATCACCGACTAAACCAAAGTTGTTTAATGCAAGTAGGTTGATTAATATCAAGTAACAGAGAGTATATCATCATCTATACGTTGATAACTGTAATATTTCCCTAAACAAAAATTTTCAGTCTCTCAGAATCTTTCAGCATCTCTGAGAGCGTCTCTCACGTTATTGCCTAGGTGTTTTTATATATCTCTCAAAGTCTCTGCATGAGAGACTCGAACAATAAAATTGCTAATTCAGAGATTCGAGTCTTTCACAGAGAGAAATGAGAAAAGCACAAAGAGTCTGAAAGTATAACAATTTAATAGATAATCAAAGAAGAGAAGATAAAAATCGATATAATCGAAAGTTGTAATTTATATTATAGATTTTCTTAAAATTAAAAAACCGTTTACTAAATTGACAAGCTTAGGAAAGTATGCAGTCAACTTCCCTAAATTGCTACTGTCACCAAACTTGCAGCATAAATTCCTAGACAAAAATTTTCAGTCTCTCTCCAGTCTCTCATAGTCTTTCAGCGTCTCTCACAGTCTCTCAGTTATTTCCTAGGTGTTTCTCACAGAGAGACTGAATGAATAAAACTGAAAAATTTAAAGACTCAAGTCTCTCGTACAAGGACTGGGATCTCTGAAATATGTTGAAATTTTAACCATGTCTATCGAGACACAAATTTTTGAGAGATTCGAGTCTCTCGTTCAGAGACTGGATACGAAAAGAGGATCTCTCTATGAGCGACTCGACTCTCTCGTTTAGAGACTGGATACGAAAAGAGGATCTCTCTATGAGCGACTCGAGTCTCTCGTTCAGAGACCCTAAACAGTTTTCTTGACAGTCTCTCTCAGCGACACCAGAGAGACTCGATGAGAGACGGAGGTTCAAGTCTCGCTTTCAGAGACTCTGAGAGACTGATTCTTTTAATCTAGGGTTCTTGGTGTTTCACGATGCCTTGTTCGCAGAACCGAAAGTAATAAGACTAGAGGCATAAATTCCAATTAGGGCTTGCCGGCTTTGACGCTTGACCGATTTTTTATCAAGTAAATGAAATTCACTCAAAAAGCTTTCACGGTAAAAGAAAATCATATAAAATCAGAGGCATGTAGGCTTTGAGTAAGTATTTAGGTGCAATTTTATTCCAGAGTACCTACCTAATGCATCTACCTGACACACAAAGAGTTACTTAATTAAAATAAAAAGACAAAAAATATGTTGAAACTTTCACATTTGTCGTGCAGTGCAGAAGGAACTATAAGCGAAAAAGCAGTTTTGCTCGTTTGAAAGGAAGTTGCACAGAATGCAAACATTTTGAAAGAAAACTGTAGGTGTATTCATCCGGGAGCACGTCGCTAAATAGAGGTATGTTGTTTTACTGGCAATAGCATCAGGAGCGAAGAAAAGCTCGGCGTTGAATAGATGGATAATAAGGCAGAAGTTGCGAGTTTCTAACTTGTTCGCAACACCGCTGCCATGTAACGTACTGATGCTGATGCTGGCATGTAGTAGGTACTAGTGTAATGCGTGCTCTTAGAAACAGCACAGCCGAGAGACGCTAAAAGAACATTCGGGATAGTTGTGTTCGTACAATGCCTGATGATCTAATGTATTACACTTTTCGGGGAACGTTGCAGGGAAGAGAACGAACACTTAGCAGTTTTAGTAGTAGCATGACAGCAACGGCGCTGATTCGTCAGACTTAACATCTTCTCGTCCTTGTTTAACATAGTTCTACAACTAAAATGAAAAAATATGCAGTAAAATAAGATAGATCGACTATAATTTAGAATTGAGATGGTCAACAACATAACGAATAGAGGATTATTAAGTAGTTTAATGTGAAAGTGATAATATTTTAGTTTTCCTGGGCGGAATTGTCAGTGACTACTTTTGGAACACTGAAAATATACAGTGTGTTTCCGAAATAAGTAGCAAACTTACAGGAGGTGACAGAGCACCATAAAACAAGAAAATTAAGTAAATGTTTGGTAGTCTGAATGTGTGCCGTTTTCGAGAAAAACGTATTTGAAAGTACAGGCAAGGACCAGTCCGACTCTGGTAGGGTCACTCAGAGAAATACGACATTATAACGCCGCATTCAATCAACTGTTCCCTGGTAGCATTCGTGTCGTATTTCTTTTGCGTTTTTGTATTCATGTATATATTGTATGTAACTCCAGAGGATATTAATTTCTCTATTAAGCGTTACATAACGTTAATTTTTTCTTTTATTTTGTTCTTAATGCCATGACGAGGTGTACTTTAAATGGTAGTGCATACTATCAGCAATGAACAAAGTAGTTATTTAAGTATAGTTAGTTAACTGTAGTAAGTAGCGTAGAAGTACGCTGTTGATATTTACTTTATTAGTTCTTCCACAACCGTCACTGTTTACATTTTTCATCGACGTAGTTGCTTATTTATTATCGTAATTTGTCTACAAGTTACCAATTCACGCCCAGGGCTGGCTTCGAATTCCAATTTCACCTGGTTTTCTTACAAATCTTTTTGTCTCTTAACGACGCCAATTAGGGCTGTATGTAGACTGATGGTCATTTGGGCGCTATAGAAATCAAAAAGGAAAAGGCAAGGTAGATTAGTAAGTCACTCCAGACATGAAAGACTGGTGACAGATATATCGTACTAGTAGCAAAAACAGGAGTTAAGGGGGAAGGTAGAGGTAGACCTAGATTAGACTACTGTTCGCAAATAGTTGTAGGTTACTCCAGTTTTCAAGAAATGCGTAGATTGACTAGCATAAGAAGAAGGGGAGATGCGTGTCCAACCAGTCCTACGGTTAAAGACTTTATGTTGATGATGGTTCGAAAATCACAATGACTTTATTTTCAAAATTTGCAAAAGACAGTAATATTAACACAGAAATAACCCATAGCGTTATAGTTACAATATAATTTCATTGTGCTTTGCAATCTACATTTAAACTAATTCTACATATCGTCTTTGATACTAAAGGAAAAAAACTGAGGTTGACTGGGTAACTTCTATGTTCAACAAGGGTAAATTGTTTACTTCTATTTGATAGTTTAGGATTCGGCCTATATTAATTTACGTAATTTATAAGCTTTGAAGAAGACACTGTTATTTCTCAAGCACTTATTGATACTAAAAAAAGCTCAGGATCAGCTAAACCTGGAACTCAACGCTAAGAAATTTAGAATATCGAAAATTGTCACGTAGCTCATGCACCTAACGAGAAAAATAAAAGAAATACGAAAAGTCTGTTTGAACATCTGGAAATTTTGAACAAACTTAAGCATCCATGTGATTTTTCTCGGAGATATCCTACATTCTTAACTCAGTTCTATATTTACTAACTTCAGATTCAAACTATTACTGTACCCATAGAGACGGCGGCATCAATGTATTGTCATGTCAACAATAAATAGTCATAAACTAAGACTACTACAATATGTCTACTCCAGATAATGGTCGCTGTGACCGAAACAATATTGTCTAGGTAATTAAAATTTTTCGTGAAACTTATTTGTTTTCTTTCTTCTCTTTGTTTTAAAATGTTTCACATAAAGTGCACAATTCAAAATTTAAATTTCTATTTATATTTTTTTATGATAGTAATAACAAGAAAAATACCAATTTAAGGAAAAAACAAACAAAATACGGTCGTTATGTAGTTGTTTCTCCATCCGGCTTATAATTAAATAGTTCAAAATAAAATACATTTTTAATTCAAACTAATCTTTTCTTCTGTAATATAACTTCATTCTACTTCTTATTTCCTACCATCCCAGTGGACATAGAATTTCACGAAATTCAATTCTGACCTCATTAGAATATCAAATTCGATATCAAATTGATTGAATGCTATTGTTTCCGATTAATTAAAGACGTACTTATGCTTTGTTTACTGCCAATTACCTGTCGTCATCAACTGGTACCTAGACGGGCTTAAACAAAATTTGGCGGATTCGCCAGGTATATACTTGATCCAAACCAGATGAATGATTAATTTAAATAAACATTTTGTTCTTAATTTTTATGTTACCGTCGAAAGGTGTAGTTTTTGTTTTTTGTTCTACTCTTTTCGGAGATGTTATACAATAGATTCAGTTTCACTTTTGTGAACAACATATTAGATAATCCACAAGTGGCTCAGAACAATTCAGCCGAACATATTATTCATATTCACTTAGCCACGATCAAAAACAACACATTTTCGAAATGAAAAAGCAACAAACAACGATTTTACCTTATAGATAAGATCGTTGTAACTGAGAGAGGTAATAGTACAACATTATGGAACTAACTGACTATTAAAATCATCATCATCATCATCATTAGGTCGTCAGTCCTAAGACTTGTTGGACACGTACCTCCACTCTTTCCTATCCTGAGCTAAACTTTGCATTTCCCTAAAACTATAACATCCCACATCCTTAACTATTTGCGAACAGTAATCTAATCTAGTTCTACCTCTACCCCTCCTAACTCCTGTTTCTGCCTCTAATAAGTCTCTGACTAGACCTTCATTCCTGAGACTATTAAAATGATTAATTAAAAAGATTACTTATGCCTACTTTCGATATCCAAGATGTTTTCTTTTATAAATCACTTACTTCGACTAAACAAACAAGGACGGAGTGGGTTTAAATTTTTATATTCGAGTGCATGGTTGGTTGCATACCTATACACAAATTAAAAGGGTTGCTTAGGTACTGGATGTTTTCATTCAATAAGAATTTTTAATTAAAAGTCTCCTATATTGCAATGAAATGGACGAGTTTAAATATCTAATGTTCTTTTTAAATTGAATGGAGTAACTTGTATTAATTCAGAAAATTGTTGTTATATTTTACAAGTATTCCCCTTATCAGTCACTGTGAGCTCGAAACTGTTAGCACTATTGCTTCGAAAGGTCGAAATTCACTTTTGTAAACAATTTGTTTAATCACTTTCGTTGTGTTTGAAAAATTAAACTTAAAGGAATTGTTTGTATATAGCTATGCAACACATCGTACACTTCAGCATAAGAAATTGCTGATACTAACTTTCATTTACGTAATACTATTTCGCCCTGAGCTGACAGTACTCATAATTTTCTGTATATTCAGAAAATTGTTGTTACATTTATTTAAAAAATTGTTGTTATATTAACAATAAAACTTTCGGTGGGTAGTATTTTTATGTAAATACAGATAGTCCGCCACCACTGTCCTATGTCGGCTACACCGAATAAACATTTACTTCTATGCGCGAAAATGGAAACAACATTTCCAAGCCCACTAATGAATGAATAAAAGCAGTTGAAAAGTATACATTGTACGAAACGAGTTTCTCAAATAAAACTAAGCTGCGTTTCCTCGAACAGTTGGTAATACATAAACTTTCGTTTTTAATAAAGACTGTTTGTTCCGCCTGAAAATGCTCTTGAGTGGGAAACTTTGGCGCAACAAACTCATTACTTTGTTGTACAATTCCGAGCTCCCTCCTCATAGATAAACAAGAATGAAGGGAAGAAGAAAGCACTTGGGCTATTTGTTTTCCTCAGAGAAATGGAGCGATCGCATCACACTACCTCTCGAGCGTGGAACTCACCCACAGTATGGTTAATCAGTAGGGTAGTTTTTAGGAAAATTTTTTTTATTTGGTTCTCCACGAAAATAACAGCATTTTACGGTATCGTAGCGCAGCATATTTTTATATTTTCTGTTATAAAACATTATTTTGTGTAATATGTATAGTAATAATTGAATTATGATAATTCTTATTAAAATAATTCGAAGTGGTCTGTATTGTGTCGAAACTGCCAGACGCGGATCGCGATTTCGATCTTCTGACAGCTCCGACAGAACACAGACCGACTTTTACCTGCTGTCTTAACAGTGCCTTTTAGAAAATACCACAAATGGCGCGGTAAACGCCATCTGCAGTACGATGCTACATTTTAGGATTACGTATGCTCCAACAAGGTCCACTTGTGTGGATATCTACTTACTGAAAACGAATCCCGGCGTAGTATTTTCTAAAACGCACTGTTAAGACAGCAGGTAAAAGTTGGTCTGTGTTCTGTCGGAGCTGTCTGCGACGTGCTGATGAGATCCGAAAAGATCGAAATCGCGATCCGCGTCTGGCAGTTTCGACAGAATACAGACCACTTCGAATTATTTTATTCGATTATGGTAACGTGCCTATCACGTTGAGGTTAGCTACGCCGGGATTCGTTTCAGCAAGTAGATATCCATATATTTAAATGGACCTTGTTGGAGCATACGTAATCCTAAAATGTAGCATCGTACTACAGATGGCGTTTACCGCGCCATTTGTGGTATTTTCTATAATTCTTATTGTTTTCCCTTCGATGTAGAAGGGACATCAGCTTTGCGTAAATCTTGTGTACATGCATGAGTCTGAATAGATAGATAGAGAGCCACTCAGGACAAAAAGGGATGGTGCCTTACATTTTCTACCACCATTGCACTACTGTTCTACATAGCGCTGTTTGTAGGTACTTATTTACTAAGCATATAACTAACAAAAAACAAATACACTAGATATTGTCTATTAAATAAAACATGTAGTCTTGCAGTTTTGTACTGCCTTACATATTCGGCAAGATCAAGATTAAGAACAGGGGTTAGCTATGCTCGCATGATCAAAACCATTACCAAATTAGCAAGACCAAGGTCAATGTCTAGACCAAGGCCAAGACCAAAACCCAAGACAAAGGTCAATACCAAGGACAAGGACAAGGACAAGGTCAAGGCCATGGCCAAGACCAAGACTTACTATTAGCTAGTTTTTTGCAAAAATCTCATCTAAATTGGCAATGGATGTCCCAAAAGCTCTAAATTTATTGTGAGACGTACGAGACGTTTCAAAATTAACTAATTTGATCAATTAAAAGTAAAAGAGATAACAATTTTATGCTCATTTTCTCCTTGAAGGATAATGACAACCAAAGAAGTCAAAATTTTGCAATGATAAGGATATATTTAAAATTGCAAGGTTGAGAACACGTTAGATATAGATACCGGTTCAAGTCTTAAATTTTCTGAACTATTACGATAGGTTTTACAAAACCAAGAATAGATTTCGAAAGATCAAGACCAATGGCAAGATAAAAATTGCTAGACCAAGGGCAGAACTAAGATTTTATTAGTCTTTTCTTGATCTTGCGATTACGCAACCCCTCAGTAGTTTACGAATTAATCAGTATAATAATTATGTACTAGTTTCTAATTTAAAGATATTCAAAATGTTATTGAACGAAATAAGTGTTCTGTTGTGGTATTTACGGTAAGACCTCTTGGTTTAATTATTGTACCTGCTAATGAAATAGTTTTAATATTCTAGACCTATCGATATGAAGAATCATTTTAATATGATCAGCGTCAATCAGTATTCCTTTCAGAGCAGCTAACACATTTGCCTAACACTATCTCATATCTTCTAACGAAATTGAAGACACAGTAGCTCGATTAATGGGTTAACCAATGTGTTTCCATTGTTAATAACGTCCTAGATCGTAGCAGGACTGTTGCAGCTTACTAAAAAGTGGCGAGCCTAGAAACGACCCATGGTTTCGTTATTTGAACGACGATTTAAGCTTAAAATAACGGAACTGTTTGAAGTTGTATTTCCTCGGGTGTTTAAGATCGTGCTCCTACGTGACATTTCCGCGCTTTCCATTGCACTTCGAAATGGCATCGCATCAGGCGTTTCTGTTTAATTTGCTTAACTAATTGCATTCTATTGACTGTGTCATTTGTCTTTGATTTAGTCTGATGAGCAGAACTTCTACAAGCCCTCGACAAGGCTGCTAATGGTATTTACGACGTTATTATACATAAACCTAAGTACGTATGCATATAAGCGGCGATGTGGATATATGTATCTATGTGTATTTAATTAATAAGTTCACAGCCAATAAGTATTCAATACATAATATGTATATATATATAGCTACAGGGTCGCTAGTAAAACGAAATCTTCGGAAGAAAATAGAAAGTAGATAAAAGATAGAAAATACCAATATATTTAAGGTCACGTACATTGGGAACTGACATATGCAAGTTTAAAATTTCATCCTAGTTCACACGAGGCATTTCCAGAACTTTTTTGCTGTTAAGAAATAATCTCAACCAGAAGAATTCATCTTCAAATGATGTCAATAAAATCACAACAATACCATTATCGAGCGAATGGCCTAGAGGTTTAGACCAGGGATGTGACATTGAGAAAAAAAAATTATTATTAGTAGTAGATTTTTTCCTTTTTAATATAAATCGATTTTTGTGGAAAATTCAATTTTCTCTGTTCGAAAAATTGCATGATACCTTTTTAATAATAAAACTAAAAGTTTAATATTAATATTATTAATTTATCAGAATAGAAATGCTCTATAATGGTATCAAAAATATCCAAAACGATAACCTTCTGGTTTTAAAACTAAAAAACAAAACTAATGTCGCTTTAAACTTTCAACATAAATAAACTAAACAAATTAGTGCTACAAATACTATAATAAATAAATAAAGAAAAGTGTAATTTATATAATCGATTTATCAAAAATCGATTATTAAAAATCGATTACAAGAAAAAAATAATCGATTAATAAGAAAATCGACTATTTTTTCACATGCCTGGTTTAGACCATTGCTTTTGGGCAGTATTTGGAAGGATACCGGTTCAATTCCGGGTACGTTTGCCTTTAGTTATGAGCAAAATTGGCCTTGTAGTCTTGGTTATGGTCATAGCGAAATTGCAATAGAAAAGGTTTTGACCTTTAGGCATTTAGAACTTTAAAGGTGTTCAATGAAAGATCACTTTTATTATATTGAAATCCGAGCTCAAAATTATCTCAGAATTAGAAGTTTTGAGATTGATTGATATTTTAGATTTTTCTCATCCGTCCAATCCCCAAAGATTCAAACATTAATTTTATTTCAACAATATCCAATTCTTTCAATAAATTTTTAACATGCCAGTTCCGAGAATTGAGACATCCTTTCTGATTTTAGTTTCGAGACAAGAGATTGTCCTATCTAAAATTAATTCTTAAGAGTTAAAATTTCGTAAGATTTTCGAATCATATCACTAAATATTTCCTCACAACAGTTGAATCATCATCATCATACGGTTGTCAGTCCTAAGATTGGTTGGACACGCACCTTCACTACTTACTATCCTGAGCTAATCTTCGCATTTCCCTAAAACTAGAACAACCCATATCCTTAACCATTTGCGAACAGTAATCTAATCTAGGTCTATCTCTACTCCCGTTTGTGCCTCTAATATGTCTCTGAGAAGTTGTCCTACTAACCTATCTCGCCTATTTCTTATTGACTTCCATAGAGTTCTCTGTTCTCCTATTCTTCCTAATATCTCTTCATTTCTAACCTATATCCACGATATCCTCATCATTCGCCTGTAAAACCACATTTCGAACGCTTCTAACCTTTTCTTTTCCGCAGCGGCCACTGTCCATGTTTCTCACCCGTACAGCGCCGTGTTCCAAACATGCACCTTTAACAACATTTTTCGAATTTCTAAATTAACCGTTCCGTTAACAGTTGAATGTTAACAGGAAAATCTTTAACCGAATAAAGTTGTCCGAGTTCGCATAAGTTCGTCAATAAAAAGAAGGACAAAAATAAAAAAAGTCGATCATGTGAATACGAACCGTTAGGTTAGTTCTAGTATTAACCAGTTTATACATATGAACTTTGAACAACACAGGACATAGCTAATGCCGTCTAAAAGTTTTAATAACAGTGGTTAATATATTACAATGAAATCATGGTCCGTTTTAATTAAATAAAACTTTCGCTAAGCTCGTTTTATCTGATATGCAGTGCGACCCTTTTTGATAAATTTTGGGTAGGCTTTTAGATAAATAAACTCGTAGTATTTCATTCAAATAACGATATTACGAATGGAAGTTATTTACTAATGCTGAATATAACAAAAATTGGTAATATTGCAAGCGAAGTGCTTACCATATGATGCATGTAATTTCTGTTAATGAATTGCTTATATAATAGGTACATATAAAACTATTCAAACGTTACTCAACGATACTGTGTAAACCGCTGTAAATATATATATCTAAACCCATATTCCTGATTACTAAAAGAGAAATAGAAATAATGTACATAAAAAATATTTTTAAAAAAATAACTAAATAATGAATTCAATATTTTTGGAGGTGACTAGTTTGTCTATTTTATAGTCTCTTTTTGTATTTTGCGTTTTTCATTTTAACCTTTGTTTTTGGTGGCATACCAATAATTCTTGTCTTAGTCATTATAATATTCAGATAATGTTCAATATTAATATTTGATTTATTGAATACTTGATTGTTCAATGTTTATGAATATTCAAACATAGGATAATTTCGTATGTATTCAAATAAAATCAAATCAAATCAAATCAACCCTATTGTTACAACTTGTTTAAGAGAAAAGAAAAACTAAAACAGATTAGTTTAGTTAACATTTTTAGTGTCCACACTATGATAATTATCTTGACTGAAAGTTTATTTACATACTAACAAAAGGGATTAAAATTGTGACCACATGGATTGAAATATTGACCTTTTAATTCATTGCGATTTTAAAACTCCAAGAGAATGTTTGTCAAAATTTCCCATTATTCTAATCGTAACGAATTGTATAAATGCGAATGTGACATTGTTTGTTTGTTAATTGCAATTCACGCCGTAACGAATACTCAACCGATTATCATGAGATAACACACACTCTCTCACACACACGACACACTCACACACACACACACACACACACACACACACACACACACATACACACACACACACCATTTACTTTGATGTATAGTTTACATTTTGTATAAAATATATTACTACATTTTAAACATATTTATAAATCTTACCCATCGATAAACTATTTTTTATTTAAACCTGGATGGAACCATCAATGTATATTTGAGGAACAGTCTGACAGTTCTATACGAGGGAAAACTTTTCTTGAATATTTATTAGTGAAAATTCATCTTGGCCGCAAACCGCCGTGTTCGGGGCGATGCGGGGGGTAGTTTTCTGTTTGCCGTTACACTGTCAGCAGCAGCGTATTCCAGGAAGCACAGGTGATGAAGGGTTTAATTAGCAATTCTTGAGGGATGCGATTCCTGGGGGGTTGGGTAAAACTCGAAATTCGCTCATGTCACTAATAAAGGGCATATTTCATCGCGCCGGAAACATTCCGGTACGAGAAAGGCGTGAAAAAGCACAATGGCCGAAGGGAAATATAATATTTTTCGTTTATATCTCCTGATAAATGGAAAATGTATTTTCACTAAATGTAAGTTACGTTAAAGTGATGAGTTTGCCTATAAAGGGTATTTTAAACAAATACTTTACTAGGTAAATTTAATATTTTTCTCGTCGATTTCTGTCCACTAATACGCTAGCCACATTAATGACTAAAAGGTCATAGTTCGAATTGATAGATCTACTGAGCAATAAGCAGACCTAACAACCCCGCCTGTCAGAATTAATATGGAATATCTTACCTGTTATTATCGATATATATGTATATGTTACCGAAAATGTATCAAAATCTACGAACTATATACAATTCCTAGGAAATGTATAAAATATTGTATTAAAGATTTTGTAATACACACATATCCTGGAAAATGTATACATTTCCTAGGAATTGTATTAAATTCCGATATTGTACTAGGAAATGTATAAAACTAATGCTTTCTGTGAATAAAATATTCTAACATATCAGCCAGCCTCTGGCGGGAAAGGGCGTTAGATAAACTCCAATCTGTCATAAATATACCTAACCAAACAATGACGTCACCAATGCATATACATCTCCAAGCAGCCTGCCGTATTATTGTTCCATAACTATGCTTCATTATCATTTCCGCACAAAATATATGTATATCAAAGTGATCAGCATATTCACAATATACAACATACTGTAATGTTCGTGGGTTTAACAAATTAAACTTTTAAGACTCACAACGACAAAAACCTTTTATTTATTTACACTAATTATTATTGAACTTAAAAACACTATTAAATTATAACTAACTTAGGTGATAAATTACTTTACTTATTTACAGTGCTGTTACTAAATCACTATTCACTGCGCTGTCAATTTATTTCTTGATTCACTTCTGTAACGGTCAATTTATTTCTCTACTCTCGGCGATCGTTTCTTCCTTTATATACTCTTTTGTGTCCTTTCTGGAACTTTCTCGAGCCGCCCGGAAAAGTTTCTTCGAACTGTTTAATTGCTTTTCCGGAACGCAGGTACGACACACACGTTTACAGATACGGCGCACATGAAGAAAGCCGCCCGCGGCTAGTCGGCGAATCGATAAGCCGCTCACACACACGTATGCCCGATCGCACACAAACACGCTCGTACTCGCTACAATACTAAAAATTCATATGCATTGGTGATGTCATTGTTTAGTTAGATAGATTTATGACAGATTGGAATTTATCTAACGCTCTTGCCCGCCGGAGGCGAGCTGATATGTTAGAGTATTTTATTCACAGACAGCATTACTTTTATACATTTCCTAGTACAATATCGGAACTTCATACAATTCCTAGGAAAAGTATACATTTCCCAGGATATGTGTGTATTAAAAAATCATTGAAACAATATTCTATACATTTCCTGAATAACCTCGGACTTTCATACATTTCCGGTAACATACGTATGTATTATGTATACATATATACATTTAGGCAAATTTCGATTAAATAATAATAAAACATTAGGTTCAGTTCCCTCTTTTAATCTTATCAGACGTTCTTACAGTCAGCTTATTTTAGAATGGCGAACCATTACAGAAGATAGTTGCGCCGATTTCCATTACAAACGTATGTACCTACACACATTACATTATTATTATGTATTTTCGTGCGTAATTGCTGACCTCAGTTTCTTCTTCTGATTGAACAGTTGCATCTTGGATATAAAAGTAGGTGTAGTCAACCCCTTTATCTTTTATTTAACCGTTTTAACCGTGTTAGCTCCAGCTTGTACTATCGGCTACCCTGTTCTTATAAATAACGATTGCAAGGCTTGTATGGCATTTCACGCATCGTAAGCCGTTTTTCTACAACTTTTAACGGAAATGTGAAATTAAATTATATGATTTTAAAGGTCATGCATGGATGTGCTAATCTAACAGGTTCTAAAGGTCTTGCACGAGCTACCCTCGTTTTCTTTTCCCTTATTTGCCATAAATTTCGATGAGTAAGAGATTCACAGCTTTTGTAAAAGTTCGCTTAGAAGTAGAATTGATGATGTAGTTTTGAAAAGAGCTGAAGTTGACGCAACGACCAAACACATATTCTTTCTTGGAGTTCTTATAATAAAGATAACTTTTGGGGAAGTTACATAATTTTATAATAGTAAAGAAACTGTATATTACTCTTTTGCAAATAAATTAAACGAAGAAAACTGTGAAAGAGTTTTTCACAGTCGATTTTTCTTTAGAATGTAAATGAATCATTATTTTCTTAATTTCCCAAAAATAAATCTACTTTGGGTAATTTATATTTGTTAACAACAGTTAATACAACAACTACTTTCCCTACTAATCAGCCAACTTCAAACTAAATAAATGTGAAAATGTTTCAACAATATAAGAAAGAGTCAGAACCAAATACATCTATTTTGTATAACTGAGTTACTAAATAAAACCACAAATTCTACAGCTTCAGCAGCAACATCACATATTAGATGTTTATCAGCTTTTTACAAAATTTGTTGATCAAAAGTTATCATCATCATAAGGTAGTTGAACACGCATCTCCACTCATTCCTATCCTGATCTAATCTTCGTATTTCTCTAAAACTTGAACATCCCATATCGTTAACTATTTGTGAACAGTAATCTAATCTAGTTGTTCTTGTTTCTGCCTCTAATATGTCTCTGACTAGACCCTTGTGCCTGAGAAGGTGTCCTACCAGCCTATCTCGCCATTTTTTATTGACTTCAATAGTCCTCTGTCTTCTTATTCTTTCTAATACGCCTTCATTTCTAACCTTCTCTATCCACGGTATCCTCATCATTCGCCTGTAACACCACATTTCGAAGGCCTCTAACCTTTTCTTTCCCGTCGCGCCCACTGTCCATCTTTCGCATCCGTACAGCGTCGCCCTCCAAACATACACCTTTATCAGTATGTTTCGAATTTCTAAATTAATCGTTCTCAAGCATAGAAATGACTTCTTTTTATTGAAGGCGACTCGACCCTGCGCTATCCTTTGCTTTATATTCCTTCCGTCCTGACTTATCTGATTTCCTAGATACATATAATCGGCCACTTCTTCTAATTTTTCGTCTCCTATCTTTATATTCGCTCTTTCTCTACTTTTTCGTGCATTGATTACCAATGTTATTGTTTTGTAAGTACCGCATTCATTTTATTTAAAGCTATGTATAACTCCTCTTTGCTAAATGCTAATAATGCTATATCATCTGCAAATCTAAGCATAGCCATCTTTTGCCCTTCTATATCTATCCCTACATTTGTACTATATTTAATGAAGTTAAAAGTAGCAGTGACAGTGTGCATGTCTGTCTGGCTTCCTTCTTTATATTTACTTCTCAACGTTTCAGACTCAGCTCTATAACTTCCCGTTGCTCTTTACATAAGCTAAGTATCACTCTTCTATCTTTGTAACTCATCCCTACATTTTTAAGTATATTTAACATCTTGTCCCATTTTAATAAATGTTTAATCTAATAATTTTCCCATTTTCACCAAATTAGATTGAGAAGATAGATAAAATTATAGTCCAATTTGGAACCTAAAGAATAAAACGTTTTCAACAAAATACGTGCCGGACAAAGCCAATCAGTTCGTTAACGGTTTCTTATTCGAGCAATATTCTCGTTAAATCACGTTGCGACTTGCAACGTTTTAAACTTACGAAACAATTTTTTTTTCTTTTCTCCTAGGGGACATCCCGTCATTCATATTTAACTTTTTCTTTTGTTTGTCAATTTAAAACTTTACAGAGTTGGACGACTACGAGGGCGGCAACGGACGCTCGTACGCGCTGCTTTTATTTTTCTATCGACTGCGCCTTGCCGCACCGCGACGTTTCGCGTAGCGTCGCGGCGCGTTTCGTCGCCTAACTAGTCTATGTTGGTAATTACGAACTTTTGAAACTTTTGTCCGTAGAACCGTGGTTAATGAAAGAAGAACATTTAATTAAAACAAAACGACGCCGCCATTTCATCGTTCCATGGTGTTAGCACTGTCGTAGCCATAAATATATCCACACTTTAAAAACGAAGAAGGTAGTATGGAACTAGTAGCTATTATGGCCAATAAATATGGTCACCAGTTTCACCACCCTAATTTACTCGTCTCTGACGTGCTTCTTACAATTTCGTTATTTCCGCTATTTATATGATTGCCAATTAGAGATGAGAAAAGCTGGTCTTAGTCTTACAGTCTTGCATTTTCGGAAGACCAAGACGAAGACTGTCTTTATACTAGCAAGACCAAGATCAAGACTAAGACCGAACGAGCAAGATCAAGACTAAAACGAAGACTGAACGAACAAGGTCAAGACTAAAACCAAGGTCAAACAAACAAGACCAAGACTAAAACCAAGTCCGAATGTGCAAGACTGGGTAATACATGGTTGAAATATAGATCGGTATTTTTTTTCCTCTTACATTATGATGATGATGATGATGAGGTACCTTGCAGTATTTTGTTAGCCAAAAGTCAATTTATGCATAAGAAGAAGAGTGAATTCTAGAGTTTTCATAACTTACAACTTTCGACACCATTTTCTTCAAAAGTCGTTATAAGCTCGCATGTATGACAAAAAATTTAAGAAAATTATTGTGTCGCTAAATAGAAAAAAACGAAAGTATCAGATTAAATGAGTAAAATCAAGACATAACACGCAAGACTAAGGACAAGACTGAAACTATATTAGTAGGACCAAAACCAAGACGAATACTAGAGACATTTGAGTAAGACTAAGAACGAAGGAGTAAGAACAAAAGCTGAATCTGTTCCCGCATGCCTCTACATATTCTTTCTGATCGACGGTCTATTTTTCTTACTTTGGGGTTTATGTTAGATGCAGTCCGTTTTGCGGGGCTTCCCTGTCTCCCGTATTAGAAAAACCTTGTTTCAAGTAATATACCCTAAATTGTACTGTATATTGCCCTGTGCTACTGATTACTGACCATTCTCTACTTCCTTGTTCCCGCATGCCTCTACATATTCTTTCTGATCGACGGTCTATTTTTCTTGCTTTGGGGTTTACGTAGAACAAAGTAGTAGATGCAGCCCCTCTCGCGGGGCTTCCCTGTCGCGTGTATTATTAAAAACTAGTTTCAAGTAAACCTTCTTATCGAAATTAAAAGGCGTTGTAATTAAGAAAATCAAAGACGGCGAGTGTAATTAAATTTACCCGTGTCTCTTGCACAGAGTTTGCACGTTTGAAAGGGCCCGGGTTCAGTTGCTTTACCGAGGCGGCTTGGCTCGAGCGCGATACTTTTTAGTTGAACGTGCAATTACTAGAGTATTCCTTTGTCTGCAGTTTTTCCTTCATTTTATATGAACCTTGAGAATTATTAACTGCGAATAAAACGGTTCAGTCAAAGGGTAAATTTGCTTAACGTCAAGTTTTCTATCTTAATATCTGTAGGTACAGTAACGTTCATTGTTAATGGACAAGAAAAATCGTCGTACATATTGGCTCAATACATTTATTAATTCTGTAAAAATTATATATATAATATAATTTCTTTAAACCTTTTATAGTTTTTATATTGTCTCAAAACATTTGGACTTTGAGTACATTCGAGAATCCTAAATGTTAAAATTGTGTTTCTACATGAAAAATTGACTTATAAAATCAGAGTAGAAGTGTGGATCGTGAATGTAAATATATTGACTGATGTACCGCCTTTATTTTATTCTCCATTTAAATGTAAAAACGGCATTTTTTCATAGTCGATATAGCAAAAGCTGAAAGTCAAATGATCAAATCCTAACGGTTCACTTTATGATAGACTAGTGTACCTACGGTTACAAAGGCTGACGTCATAACAATCGTAGAAAAACATACCAAAAAACAGAAACACGAATCGTCTGGTGGACTTTTTTATATTTTATTTACATCTAGCACTCAAAAATATTAAATTTCACGTCATCAGCAAAATGATGCGGGATTATTGAAACTTTTAAAACATTGCAAAGGATTGTATGGAAAGAATACACATGCTCTCCTGGCAATAATAAAATATCTTCTACAATTCTCCACTGCTATTCTGAATTATGTATGTAAATGAATTAAATTATGTGACCTTAACAAATGCACATGGTTAATTTTACGTTTGTTACTATTAAGTATGGTAAATTAACACATTTTGAATTAAAATTAATTATTTTGTTGTTTTTACAAATCTTATACTTAGAAAAATGCACAAAATTTCTTTTGCACACAAGCGATTTTGTTAATATTAACCCCCCCCCCTACGTCAGCAAAAGGAAGCAAAGTTCTTAGAAAAATCATGAAAATAAATAATAATACTAACATAATCACCAACCAGATCCCCCGTTCCTATATCATAAAGAATTAACAAAGAAAATAGGAAGGGCGGCGATTTAGGTTACGCCCCAGGTGGCAGAAATTTACGCTACGCCACTGGTTTCCCATAAAAGAAGTCAAATAGGGATCGAATCGTACAAAAACCGAGTATTCACTTAGATACCGTAGAAAATATGTCAATAAAGATAATGTTTTATATATTTATTGAAGTAATTTATAGAAATCATTATCGATAAGAAAACTAGCTATTGTCATAGTTTTGGTCGCTTTATACTACGACTTATGAAGATGGTATAATGGTAAAAATTCTAGAGAAACGGCAACAGAGACGTTAACTTGAAAAATCACCTTATTTCAATGGGGAAGATTATAGGTATAGTCTATTTACTCTTAAATTTCGTTTGAGGTTAAGCCGGTTAAGCAATTTATTATTAATAAGGAATCCTCCTAGTACTTTTCTTCCTGTGCAGTGTATTGCACATGGAAATAAGATCAGCTTATGCCAGAATTGAAAAGGAGATTCACGTCATGTACTGATAGCTAGGTAGACCTTGTAAAACCACCTCCATATGTGTAATTTTTGAATGATTTTCTGTTAAAGTTACAGTAATAATACTGTAAATGTTTATGTACTTTTTCTATTGTTTTATGAGAGAATTACGGATATTTTGTATATATTAGACGCAGAGGACAGAAATTTTTACTTCCTTGGTAGATTGCATTCCCCACAATCATAACAAGATGAAGTTATGATTATAACACTTGATGAATTTTATAAAGACTTAAGCAGTAGTACTCCATAAGTTTAATTTGATATAAACTTAAAAAAATATTCATTTTCTGTAAAATGGTGCCCACATAACCTTAAATATGGTTACGATTTGACTAATTTTGAACGTCTTATTACTGCAGCCCACAATTTCTTGTGTTTTTTATTAATTGGGAGAAATGGCGTGCATTTTCTATACATTTCGACACTGTCATCATCATCATAAGGTCATCAGTCCTAAGACTGGTTGGACACGTACCTCCACTCTTTCCTATCCTGAGCTAAACTTCGCATTTCCCTAAAACTAGAACAGCCCACATCCTTAACTATTTGCGAAGAGTAATCTAATCTAGGTCTAACTCTACCCCTCCTAACTCCTGTTTCTGCCTCTAATATGTCTCTGACTAGACTTTCATGCCTGAGAAGGTGTCCTACCAACCTATCTCGCCTATTTTTTATTGACTTCCATAGAGTCCTCTGTTCTCCTATTCTTTCCAATACCTCTACATTTCTTACCTTTTCCGACACTGTACACTTTATGATTTTTTTAATTATAATTCAGTTAGTCTGTCCCTTTTGCACATACGAGATTTACATTAAGCCATCCTGTTGTCAAGATAAACCTCAGGATCATAGTAATATAGCAACAAGAAGCGTGAGAAAGCAGTAAAAATTTTCTCCATTATGAATTAGCAGCTTATGACCAACGGATAAACAGATCGCTTTGCCACAATGGTATTGTCTCTATTTAACTCATAAATGAGAAATCCGTAATATCTTAAAAAGGAAAGGCTAGGTCATAAAAAATGATCATTAAAATCAGATAAGAAGAGTAATTGCTATTCGCAGCTAAGATCGGTGGTAAATTTCGACTGAAGTTAAACAAGACGTTGAAATGAATAAATACAACAAGAAGAACACTCATCTGACATGGCTAATGCTCCAGCTTATCAATGCGAAGGGAAATCCCCAAAGGCAGTGCAGATAGTACGTTTTGTTACATTGCCAACTAGGACAAGTTTTTTGCAGCTCCTGCTGTAAAATAAATTCACTCATTTTCCATTATTTTAGAGTCAGTTTCCGGAATTTAATCGTTTACTTTTTTGATAATAAAATGTAACCTTCAAAAAGAAATTGCCTCATAATCATTAAGGAACGAATTAAGAATAATTGTACATATGTTTCGAATCATCACGAATAACATGCTAGATTTTTTTAATTTTAATAAAAAAAATAACGTGTTGTACTGCACACGCAAAATTTTGGATTTGAAAATCAAAATCTAAATCTAATAAAAGGTACAGAGCCTCACGTAACACAAAATTTTGGTTAAAAGCCATCGAACACACATACAGTGGGTTGTTTTGCTAAAAGTTAAGCTAATTGTTTTAAATGTCTGGCACCTATCCACGCCTCTCTTTTTAAGTATGGTTACAACCACGTTCATTGTCAACATTATCAAAATCTTTTTCTAAATCTACAAATCCTAAGTACGCACTCTTTCCTTTTTCTATCGTTTTCTCTATTGTTATTACCCGTAAAGCTAGAATGGCCTCCCGCGTTCTTCTTTCTTTCTTCTAAACCCAAATTGATCTTCCCCTAATAGTTCTTCCGCCCTTTTTTCCATCCTCCTCTGTACAATTTTAGTTAAAATTGTTGACGCATGAGAAGACAAGCTAATTGTTCTAAATGTTTCGCACCTGTCCGCGCCCCTCTTTTTAGGTAATGTTACTACTACGTTCCGTTTATAATCCTCTGGGACTTTCTCCGTCTCTTAAATGTGACTAACTAGATTAAACATACGATCTCTAACTTCCTGTCCTGCATGTTTTTGAATTTCCCCCTGTATCTCATCTACACCTGGCGCTTTAAGTTTTTTAATGTTACATCGACCTCTTCTCTCATTATGGAATCACCTAGCTCACCTATCGCCACACTATCTTCCTTCTCTAATATATCTCCTAACTCCTATCTGCCTTTTCCTCATTTTCTATCAAAATGACCCCTGCCTTGTTTCTTATATTATTACTACTGTAGCCTACATCTCTAAAATACCTTTAAATTATATTATAAGCCTCAACGGGTTTTACTTACTTCAAATTTCTTCTTCTACTTCTTTACACCTCATATCAATCCACTGCTCCTTAGCTGCCCTACACTTTGTAGCCTTATATCCTTTTTGCCCTTCTTCGTCTGTCCTGTTTTTGTAGTTCCGCTTTTCTTCTTTTAATCCTACAATCTCTTTTGTTATCCAGGGTTTCCTACTTTCGTTTTGTTTAAAACGTAATATATCTGTAGCTGCTGACTTTAGGCACGTTTTTTTGTCTCTATCTCTCTGCCATTCGTTCCTCATGGCGACATTGCATAAAATTAAAACCTTATAGGGATAAACTGAGAGTTAAAAGGTTTTATGGAGAAGAAATATTATTTTTGTTTCGCGAACAAAGCCGCCGGGAAAAGTTAGTATATACATAAGAACCTTTTCTATAAGAGTATATATTACTATGGGATACCTATGAATATTATTGTATAGTGATGTAGGTTAGGTAAGGAAATGTACGAAAACATCGTGTAAAACGTCACTTGGTTTTCCCCATTTTCCGGTCCAAGAAAGTCAGAATGCGGTACGTGCCTTTATGCCGCGCTCGTTGTTTCCATCTTTCTCTCACAGTCAATAAACTATAGCAAACGAAGCGCGTTGCACGTGCAAAAACAGATCGCGCGCGGCGCATGTACGCCGCGCCGTCTGGCGTCCAACATGCGCAATCATGCGCGATCTTGAACGGGAAAAGGGAAAAGATCGTTCGTTGAAAAAGGGGGATGTAATAATATTTCGGACGGCCGTTCAAGTGGTACACTCCAACTTTAGGACATGCGGACAAGAGCGTTCCGTCCAATTATACCACTAGCCATGATGAAAATATATGAATTCCGTGTCAGATCAATGCATGTTTGGACGTCAACCTTTTTCTGACATCGATGGATTTTGTTTTAAACGGGAATGACCTGCGCTCGCTCGGTTGTCACGTCATCGTCCACGACTCTCGTTTGGACAAGAAAAAGGGCCATTCAGAAATAATCGTGAAAAATAGCTCGACACTAGTTTCTACTAACTCGTCCTAATTATCACGTATACCGTTAGTTAATTTGAAATATCGCTTTAGACAAAAGATAAAATCAGGAAGAAAAAGAAGAGCTCATGAAAAACGATGTTAACAAATAATTTAGAATTTGAATTCGGATACTGGTGAAATGGACCAGGATATCGGATGCCAGGAATGGCGTCAGGATATCTAATACAAGATAGGAATGCTTTTAGGTGGAAATTGTGTTCTAAATACCTTTTGTCTCATTAAGTGATTAAAGACATAAAGTTAATAAACAAGACAAGAAATCTTGCTTTGTACATTAATTCTGATATAACCTTTGGATACACAGATAGAATATTTAGTAGAAATAACTCAAAATTTGATTTTTATAGCTTAAAAAGCAGAATGCCTATAGTTATCACAATTTTATTTATCATACCACATATTGTAAATTAAAAAACATCTTGAAGTTCTTATAAACTAGTTTTTTCCAACATCATACTATCACGAAAGCAAATAAAATAATCGAATATAGACAGTGATTACGAGCTATGGAAGTCCGTCATAAGGTTATCAGTCCTAAGACTAGTTGGAAGCGCACCTCTAGATCATCATCATAAGGTCGTGAATTCTAAGACTGCTTGGAAACGCACCTCTACTTCATCATAAGGTCATCAATTCCAATTAAAACAAATCATTTACTGAATATGATATAAGTTGGTTTCTGTACATGTCTTTTTCATAGAATTTCTAATAAATTTCTTACTTGGTCAATATTCTAACAGTGCCAATATGAAAATGAAACCTATTTTTAAAACATGAAAAGAAGAGGCCCATATTTTTTTCTCTCAGAGCCTCTAAAAGCGAGACTCGAGTCTCCGTCTCTCATCGAATCTTTCTGGTGCCGCTGAGAGAAACTGTAGAGAAACTGTCAAAAAAACTGTTTAGCGTCTCTGAACGAGAGACTCGAGTCGCTCATAGAGAGTTCCTCATTTCGTATTCAGTCTCTGAACGAGAGACTCGAGTCGCTCATAGAGAAATCCTCATTTCGTATCCGGTCTCTGAACGAGAGACTCGAATATCTCAATAAGTGATGTATCGATAAACAAGTTCAACATATTTTAGAAAACCCAGTATTTCTACGAGAGACTAGACTCTCAATTTTTCAGTTTTATTCATTCAGTCTCTAGAAATAACTCAAAACTTGATTTTTATAGCTTAAAAAGCAGAATGCCTATAGTTATCACAATTTTATTTATCATATCACATATTGTAAATTAAAAAACATCTTGAAGTTCTTATAAACTGGTTTTTTCCAACATCATACTATCACGAAAGCAAATAAAATAATCGAATATAGACAGTGATTACGAGCTGTGGAAGTCTGTCATAAGGTTATCAGTCCTAAGACTAGTTGGAAGCGCACCTCTAGATCATCATCATAAGGTCGTGAATTCTAAGACTGCTTGGAAACGCACCTCTACTTCATCATAAGGTCATCAATTCCAAGACTGATTGGAAACGCACCTCCACTTCATCATCATAAGGTCGTCCATTATAAGACTGGTTGGAAATACACCTCACGTTCATCATCATAAGATCGTCAATTCTAAGACTGTTTGGAAATGCACCACTAGTTCATCATCATAAGGTCATCAGTCTTAAGGCTGGTTGGACACGTACCTCCACTCTTTCCTATCCTGAGCTAAACTTCGCATTTCCATAAAACTAGAACAGCCCACATTCTTAACTATTTGCGAAGAGTAATCTAATCTAGGTCTACCTCTATCCCTCCTAACTCCTGTTTCTGCCTCTAATATGTCCCTGACTAGACCTTCATGCTTGAAAGGGGTTCCTACCAACGTATTACGCCTATTTCTTATTGACTTCCATAGAGTTCTATGTTCTCCAAATCTTTCTAATACCTCTTCATTTCTAACCTTCTCTACCCACGGTATCCTCATCATTCGCCGGTAAAACCACATTTCGAACGCTTGTTACCTTTTCTTCCATCGGGCCCATCGTCCACATTTCGCAGTCATACAGGACCGTGCTTCAAACATTTTGAATTTGAGTTAACCGTTTGCGAGTATAAAAGTGACTCCTTTTTTGTTAAAGGAGACTGGGTCCTATATTTTTTAAAAATAAACAAAATATAAATACGTAAAACAAAAAGGGGGGAGGGATCGAGCAAAATCCAACCAAATGTCGTAAGAGGGGTGTCCAAATTTTTAAAGAAAATCAGCTCAGGTATATGTAATTAAACATTCATCACGTAACATTATTCAAAAAGAAATCGAAATACGTAAAACAATAAAATACTTATATGTATTTTTGTATTTATTCGTTGAATTCGAGTCACGAGCCACCCTTGGCCCCCGGCTAGCAGATAATTCTTAAAATAATACCTACGCATCATGGTACGGCACGAAGTAATCATTTACGTGACACTTACAAATAGGAGATCCTCGCCTCTGACTAATAAACAAAATTGTTTCCGTCTAACAGATAAAACACAAACGCATTTGTTCTAAAACGTTCCTTTTCTTAGAAGTGTCTCAGTTTGGCTTTTGCCGGCGCGGATTTGTTCTGCTAGCTGCAAAATTAATCTTAACAGAAAGAAAAAGCTGGAATTGTACAGTACGAGAATATATCTGTGTATGTCTTCTGAAAATACCGATTTGTAAGCTTTTATACAAGTTAGTTGAACTAGAACGATGAGCTACTTTAAAAAATTACGCCGTGGAGAACACTTAACAAAATTCTATTTGCTGTTAAAACAAATCATTTACTGAATGTGATACAAATTGGTATCTGTACATGTGTTTTGTAGAATTTTATCATATGCCCATGATATGAGACATCGAGTCTCTCTGGTGTCGCTGAGAGAGACTGTCGAGAGACTGTCAAAAAAGCTGTTTAGCGAGACTCGAGTCACTCATAGACAGATCCTCATTTCGTATCCAGTCTCTAAACGAGAGACTCGAATCTTTGAACGAGAGACTCGAATCTCTCAATAAGTGGTGTCTCGATAGACATGGTTAAAAGTTCAACATATTTCAGAGATCCCAGTCTTTCTACGAGAGACTCGAGTCTCTCAATTTTTCAGTTTTATTCATTCAGTCTCTCTGTGAGAGACTCGAATCTCTGAATTAACAATTTTATCGTTCGAGTCTCTCATACAGAGACTGTGACAGATCCATGAAAACACCTAGGCAATAAGTGAGAGACTGTGAAAGACTGTGAGAGACGCTCTCAGAGACACTGAAAGACTCTGAGAGACTGGAGAGTGACTGAAAACTTTTGCCTAGGGTGACCATGATCACTTTTTAGAGAGCAGCCCGATTGTAAATTCTTTTTATTTGATGGGCTTTTTAATAATCCATCTTTACGTTTACCAGCACAATAACTGCCTTAAATGCGAGATTGTCAGGAACTTTAGAGAAAATAGTGTTGATTATTGTGAGAATTATGAATACTTGAGGACTTACCCTACCTCCAACACATTTCTGTAGATTCCTCTTTTTCAAACAGTGATAAAATTTTTATTTTTTATATTTATTGTTAAAATCAACTAAGAAAACTGAAAGTTTCAAATACTAAAAATGTTTTTTTCCAAGAAAAAGATATTATTAAAGTTGCTTTAAATAGTTTAACTTATAAATCCACCGGAGGGAATAATTTTTCGTTTAGTCCTGCATATTTGGTCTTGGTCTTGCATATTCGGTGTTTATTTTAGTCTTGGTCTCGTTCGTTAGATTTTGTTATACCAATTTTGCTCATTTCTTGTACAGATAGGACGAAGGAAGCTGACGAGCAGTCGCGCAGGTACTTGCCCATTTATGAACTATTTGGGTAAGTCACTTGGAACCGATACACAAATAGGCTTTCAGTAGGCGTAAATTATAGTATTAATACAGATAGGACAGTAGCGTACTAGAAAATAATGTAGAAACATAACTTATCAAAAAGAAAAAATTAACCTATTGCTTTTGTTTTATAGTTAGTTTTCACATTCACT
>NW_020439072.1:659463-671437 GCF_000699045.2 Agrilus planipennis | reverse complement strand
ATCTTTTATTTATCTAATTTAGTCTTTTAGTTTCAGTTTTATTTCATTCAGTTACATTTCATTATTTTATTCCACATTCAGATTTTAACAAGTATTTCAATGTGTTCTTGTGATACGTATTTAGTTATAGTTTAATTTTCTACTTAATCTGTGATTAATCCTGAGATTCTAATTACAGCCGTTTTTGAATTGGAACACAAATAAAAGTATTTTATAATAGTTTATTGTAATTATAAATTTAATTAATCGGGACTATTTGATTACAGGCATGTATTTAATACTAAGCAAACAGTCTAATAAAGCTCCCGAACTAGGAGCGAAACATTGACATAATTTGCGAATAAGTCCAAGAATATTGACCAGAAAAAGTTCAGATTTTCATTTAAATTTACATAATCTTGATAATTATATGTAATTTAATAATGACATATATTTTATGTTCTCAAAAGGAGAGAAGGTGCAAAGCCGTGCTTCAAATTGTGTCTTTTTCACCTGATCTATTACTATATTGAGTCAACACTTGCACTGTAGAATAATAAATTAATTAATAGTTCAAGTACTATTTTATTAGACAGTAGAATTACTGATTGCTTAATATCAAGCCCTTATAGGTCATTCTTTAAAATATCGTTATATGTTGCCTGATAATTTTCTGATGTATGCAAAAGCTCCTTGAAATATACACAATGCCTATTCACTACAGGCGATTTACTACTAATTTCAATGGAACACAAATTTCTGAATTATCTTTTTTTAATTTACATAGACGGCAAGTAAAATGTAATTGTTTGAAAATTTGCAAACTTACCGAACATCCTCTTATTTCCCGAATCTGTAACAAAAAAATTTAATTTAAATTTTCAGAATTCACCATTTAATACTAGTAATAGCATAATGCAATAATATAACTATTAATAATTATGCCAATTTGTTCACTAATAATTTTGTTTGATTAAGTTGGATTAAATTCAAATTATTTATGTGGAAAAAGAAAAAAAATCCCCGTCCTTTGTAGAGCGTTTTTGTTTCAAAATGTAACAACAACAACAACAAAAATATAACACCTATACTTAATCAAAATTCGTATAAACAAATTTTGTAGTAAATACTGTTCAACGTTAGGATTATTTATTTTCAATACTTCAACGTTTTTTAATCGTTATTATTTTCTCGGAATAATAACACATTAATCTGCAGTTTTAGGAAAAGCATCGACGTCAGTTTTAGTAATTTTGTTGTGTACATTATAATTATAATCGCAGTATTTTACATAAAATGCTAGTTGAACTCATCCAAAGTTGGACAGATACATGCATACATAAGTGCGCTTGTTAATGGTGTATCATACTTATACTTTAATCATTTTTTTCTTAATATTTTCTTAACAAAATACAAAACATTCTATCTAAACCTTCCCAGTCACTATTCAGCCTAATCCCTTAATTTTTGTGTAATCCTATTCTGGGTAGTATTTCTTAAATAAAATACATTAGTTTCATAATTTTTCGGCATTTGATAAAAGCCATCTCGAAGAATTTTTTAAATGCGACTGCGTATTTATGTTATATTTTTGATTTGATAAGCATCCAAAGTGATAACCACCAACCCTTCTTGACATACATTCAAAACGCCGTGGTATTTGATTCATTCAATACATAAATCTTGTAACGGGGACATCTAAACAACATAAAAAATTATGACACTCAAGGGAGACTTTACCACTACTGTTTTATAGTACATCCGCGATTGTTGTTTTTTTTTTAAGTATTAACACTCTCCCACTTAGGTTTAGTTTTGCCAGTCTAATATCATTGCCCTTGCATTGACTTGATGTCGGCACTACTGGTCCAATTTTGGCACCCTTTTATAGTAAATCTGCTTGCACGTTGGACTAATCGGTGTAGTAAAATACAGATAATCATATAAATCACAAGATAAATTATTCTGAAAACAGACTTCTCTTTATATAATAAATAAAAACGTGAAAACTACCTGAATATAATGAGTTCTTGTAAACAACCGCAGTAGATACAGCATAGGGTCCCTATAATGACAGTGTATCTAAGGAGTACTCCCTATAGCAGCGGTTCTCAATTTTTTTTGTCACGGAACTCTTTATGAGCGATCCTTTTTCGGTCGACCCCTATCTCATTAACATTAAAATTATGTATCTCTAATGTTCGACAATTTAATTTGAATATATGGAGCGACATTCAATTTATTTTTGTATTTCATCTCGTTTCGCATCAGTACCTAAATTGATGAAAACAGAAACAGAAATCCGATAGTCTTCTTAAGGACTCCAGAGTATTCCTCTTATTCTTTATGCTTTAATCTAGTACTGAGGTTGCTTGTAACCCATTTTCTTCGAGAAATGTATTTAGAAGAGGAAAACATTCGTGACATTTTCATTCTAAACATTGAATCCAGAAGCCGAACTTGTTTTTTATCATTATTATTTTGTCTCTGACCGTAAACGTGATTCTGGTTCTTCACTGTGAGGATCTGCTGATTGCGTTTATCGATTATTTTGGTCAAATCATTCCCCGTCATGCAACAGTTCAATATGACTAACAGACGTAAAAATTGGTTGCTCAATATTTCCTCTAGAAAACCATCCCACTTCCGCGTGTAGAAGCAGTGATTGATACTGATTTCTCAAATTTTCACATGCTTCTTTATAAAGCCCTGACCATAATACAGTTATTACTGATGACATTCTCGGATAACAGTAGTCACATTTAAAGATTGCAGTAAATATCTAAATAAATAAATGACAGACTGCTTTGCGTGACCAGACAAGTCCTTAAATTAACTTACACACATTTGCCAGCATGAAGCCGCGAATTTAAACAATTTAGTGAACTGCATTCAATAGATTAATTGGCGCGCTTCTACTTAAAAAATAATTTATAACAAAAATTGTTAACTTCAATTGTTCTTCTTGTTTTTACGAATAATCTTTCAATAAATAACTGACTAACCGTTTGCAAAACACGCCCTTCATTTCGCCACTGTACATAGATAATGAAAACTTTCAATAAGGAAAGAAAACAATCGATATCCTGGCGTAATTAACATACCTACACTGTATGTATATTCAATTTCTAATGTATCATTCAATAAATGCCTGATGTACACATAATTAAAATCTAATTTTTATAAAGCTTAGCTGAAAATCGAAAGCGTCTATCTTGATTGTTTGTTACGCAGTATTTCTAATATGAACATTTCAAATTAAATTATAAAACAATTAATTTTTATTAATAACGATTAAACCGGATGTTATTGTACTTAATAAAATTCGTATTCGTACCTCCCAAATTAAGATAATAATGTTCAATTATTTTCGGACGACAGTTTTACATTATATTAGGTTGCCATATGTATTCATTGGCATTCGAGAAAATTCTATACCTGTAAATAATGTTGTTTTTATGCTTATCCATCATTTAAGTTTTACAGTAGCATTTGCATAAGTACGTTCACAAACATAAAAAATTGAGGCGATGTCATTTAATATTTTCAGCACTGCCTATGTAGGTAGATATATATATCTAATTAATCACCTATTACCCAAAAGTAAAAATTATTCATGCAAAATTTCCTATGTCCGTAGGCATTGAAAATTATTTGTTATTAATGGATTTTATTGGCAGTTATTTTCCACAGAGTTATTAATCCATTTAAATTGCAAGTCTTCAAGTATATTCGTTGTAAGGAGAAGCTTCCGCCACCGTCGGCAAGGTAAACATGTTATACTTTTAGTATGTATAGATCACGTAAGAATTATACTGTAGATATAGTTATATTGGAATCTTAAATCTGTTTTTTTTTGTTAACAGAGGAGCTTGGTTATATTACCTTTAATTACAAAAAAAAACTGTTTAAATCCTTTCTAAGTGCATCTCTACAAACTTTAAGGAACGCATTCTCCAAATTTTGTGTTCTTATATTCATTGATTTATTAGACTGCGCGTTCTCTGTCGCCCATATATAGTAATGAAGCTGTATGTAAATATATACGAATAATTGAATGATAATATCACATCCGCTGTTACGATAATTTATAAAGTGTAAGTAACAGCTTTTACTGGAATACGTTCCCATTTTACTTACAATATGAGCAAAAACAACACTAGTTTTGGTACACATATTGTAGGATACATAGAACAATATTTAACAAGGATCAATAACCGAATTTAAAGGGCAAGGTTCTTAAGGTTAAAGGTCTTTTTGGTTTCAATGTAACAACTTCCAAAAGTACAATAGTAGGAATGTAGTATTGTTATAAGAAAGGTTAGGAATATTTTCAAATGCTGATGCGTATTAGAATTGATAATTAATTAGGTGGCAAAAATTAAGACTATTATTAAGTTGTCAGATGTATAGGTGTAGACACTGATTTAATTGAAAATTGAATTTTAAATAAAATAATAAACCTAAACTACTCTTTATCTTGCTCAACTTCAAATAGGTAGTAGTACATATAATCCTAATATAAGTAAAAAGATTAACAATGTAATAAAATTTTTTGCCAACACGTTGCATCAGTTCTAAGTAAATTATATTCCAACTAGTCGCTACATTTAGTGTCTTATGCTCGCGAGCAGTTAATTTAGAAATTCGAAAAAGATTGTTCAAAGGTGTATGTTTAGAGCGCGGCGCTGCACAGGTACGAAACATGGACGGAGGGCCCAGTAGAAAAGAAAAAGTTAGAAGCGTTCGAAATGTAGTGTTAGAGACGAATGAGAAGGATATCGTGGATAAAGACCCGAGATAAAAATGTTCAGTCTCTCAGAGTCTCTGAAAGCGAGACTAGAGTCTCCGTCTCTCATCGAGTCTCTCTGGTGTCGCTGAGAGACTGTCAAAAAAAATTGTTTAGCGTTTCTGAACGGGAGACTCGAGTGGCTCATAGAGAGGTCCTCATTTGGTATCCAGTCTCTGAACGAGAGACTCGAATCTCTGAACGAGAGACTCGATCAATTCAACGATTATTATCAAAACTGAGAAACAGAAAAATTAAATTAATATTTTTATCAACAATCATCATCATAAGGTCGTCAGTCTTAAGACTAATTCGAAACGCACCTCTACTCTTTGCTATCCTGAGCATTTCCCTAAAACTAGAACATCCCACCCGAGATAAAAATGTTCAGTCTCTCAGAGTCTCTGAAAGCGAGACTCGAGTCTCCGTCTCTCATTAAGTCTCTGTGATGTCGCTAAGAGGCACTGTCGAGAGACTGTCAAGAAAAGTGTTTAGCGTCTCTGAACGAGAAACTGGAGTCGCTCATAGAGAGATCCTCATTTCATATCCAGTCTCTGAACGAGAGACTCGAATCTCTGAACGAGAGACTCCAATCTTTCAATAAGTGGTGTCGCGATAGACATGGTTAAAATTTTCTAAGTTCAACATATTTCAAAGATCCCAGTCTTTCTACGAGAGACTCGAGTTTCTCAATTTTTTACTTTTATTCATTCTCTGTCTTTCTGTGAGAAACTCGAATCTCTGAATTAACAATTTTATCGTTCGAGTCTCTCAATCAGAGACTGTGAAAGATTCATAAAAACACCTAGACAATGACTGAGAGACTGTGAAAGACTGTGAATGACGCTCTCAGAGACGCTGAAAGACTTTGAGAGACTGCGAATTTTTGTCTAGGGCACATCGTTAACTATTTGCGAATAGTAATCTAATCTAGGTCTACCGCTCCTCCTCGTTACTCGTGTTTCTACCTCTAATATGTGTCTGACTAGACCTTTATGCCTGAGAAGGTGTCCTACCAACCTATCTCGCCTATTTCTTATTGACTTCCATAGAGTCTTTCGTTATTGTATTCCTTCTAATGATGGAAAATTAATGGCTCAAGTATTACTTAGACAAAAGCAAAATGAAAACGCATATTATTTAGTTATTGCCAATATCACATTAAATATACCAAATAAGGACAGCATTCATTACTGTGGATTACCCTGGAATATAAACACTTAACAAGGAAAACAATTTTCGCTTTATGGTGAAAAAACAAATAACAGGTGTGTCTTTCCCTAATTACTTTTTACTATTTTTGAAAATTACCATCTTTTTAGATTATTATTTATCAGCGTTTGTCAAACTTACAGGATATGTGACTATAATTTTCCAACAGTCAGTAGGTATAATTTAAATAACTTCCACGGTTATTGAGAGGTATTTGCACATCCTCATTGCTATATATTTGACTTCAACAAAAAAAATCACCACGTAGAAAGAAGTTGTTTTAACGTTGAATTGACAATTTTCTATAACAACTGAAGATATTTGTGTACATAATATAAAGTACTGAGAAAGTTCATAGGAAAGTATTTTTTGACTATTAACTAAGTACCAATGCAACGTTAAAATAGCAACTTTCCTTCTGATTCGAATAGGCCAAAAATTACGTTCTTTCGTTTCTTAAGCCCTTAATTGGTATCATGGGGTGTTTTAAAAACCCACAGAAACGGCCCCTTTCTTTCATCATACATACGAAGATTTTATTATTATTGGTGTACATTAGTTGAATAAACGACTAAAATTGTGGATAAAAATTGTAAGATTAAATTTCCAATAGAACTTCCGTGCAGCTTTTATCACAAATCGGAAAAGTCGAAACCTGCAATTAGTGAATTCCATTAAGAAAATCTGTAATTATCTGTAAAACTTTATGTACGGCAATCTACTACAACTTTGTAGCACCGTGAGCGTTAGATAGCAGCACTCTCTACATTCTAAAACAATGGAATTGAATAGAATAGCAAGCAATTTAAATATGTGCATCCTTGGAAATTGATTAACTATTGTTCTCAAACTATTTTGGCCTCTACTATTGTCACAAAAAATAGCTAAAGAAATAACTAACCGAAAATTCTTGGTGAAACATTTTTTAATGCGAAATAGAATAAACTACACTTGGAGAAGTTTAACTTATTAAACCTGGGTATGCGTTTCGTCTTATTCATATGGCATCTACAGTAAGAGCATAATTAAGATATTCGCATTGCTGAAGATGCCCTAAGAAAGCGAAATGTACTTCGAGATATAATAAATAACTTCTCCAAGTGTAGTTTATTCTGTTGTAGCATACAATTTAATAGACTTTTCCGTTTCGTGTTAATTTTGAAATTTGAAATTAAAATGCGAATATGAGTACGTTTGTTTGCTACCATTTCACCCTTTAACTACCCAACCGCTGATCATGGAATATCGTACACACATTGTCAGAGGTACGGAAAAGGATATAGGGTACCTTCTATCCAGAAAAAAATTAGCTCGACGATCTTTGACACATATTTTTAGGACATCAAAACAACTGAAGCCGCGAGTAAAACCTTTCATGAAATTTTGTACATTCATTATCAGGGGTAGGTACAGGATAGGATATAGGATCCCTTTTATCCAGAAAAAAATACTGTTCCTAAGAGATATAAAAATTAGTTTTATATGGTCGTTCATGAACTTTGACACATATTTAGGACATCAACGTGAGCAAATCCGCGGATAAAACCTATCATAAAATTTCGTACAGACATTGTCATTGGTACAGAAAAGGAGACAGGATACCTTTTATCCAGACAAAAATACTGTTCCTGAAGGATAGAAGAATTAGTTTTATGTGGTCGTCGATTATATTATCTTTGACGCGCATTTAAATGATCAACTCGAGCGAAGCCGAGGGCAAAACTCAACGTTATTATAAAACTTATTGCAAATAGTTAACTTTGTAATTATTATTTATTAAATTTGAACCATATTTATGATGATGGCTGAAGGCAACTATACAGAAAACAGCAGTTTGTGCATCAATGTCAAAGAGAACGAGTTTGTCAAGCAATATTTCCTCATAGGAAATTATATTAATAATTGTGCTGTGGGACCTTCCTTTGCGCTACTTATAGGTTTTAATAAAATTAGCAAGTAAGTTAACAGAAGGACAGTAAAGTGATCCAATAAGAGTTCCGTCTTTTCATTCCAAGGTACAGCACCATAATATAAGAAATTTCCTTCCTTATTGGCGCAAATAAAAATATTAACAATTTATACTCCAAATGTACACACAGCTCAACGAATAACTTAAAATTAGCTTCCATGTTTTATACTGGTCGGAGTGTATAAGGTCACTGATTGATCTAGTCCCTATCAGGTTTTTAATCAATCTCTTTTTGCAGTTGATGAAGTTAAATCACTATTTCGAGCACGATTTCGACGAAAATTGAAAACAGTAGCTGCCAAACCTTCACAATTTTTAAAATATTAGATCGCTTAGTGCATTGTTCATCTTCCGTATTAATTAGCATTTAATCCTTAATAACTCAGAAGTGTCATTTGTTACTATGCTTTTTTGTCGTTGGCAACACTTTAGTACACAAATCATTAAATTAAAATGGACAATATAAAGTCGTAGTCAGTAATATGAGTTTTAAATAGACCCTTTGGTATGTTAATTTACCGTGAAAATAGCACCATTTTTAAGATTCCGAAAATACATCAGGAAAAGCGGATATTTACTTTTTTGTTGGGAATTACCAACCGTAAAAATTTGGATGAGCGACAAAACGTATTTTGAAAATGTTAGCAGTTAAAAAAAATTATATAAGTTGATAGGCAATTTTTGAAGGGGAAAGCCATCCCAATTGTAGATAACTTGAAAAAATGTTTATTTTCGTGATTAATGTAGGGTATCGTCGTAAATGTACCGAGCGGCGTGGCCTAGAGGTCTAGACCATTGCTTAGCATTCGGGAGGACGCCGGTTCGATTCCGGTTCCGTCTGCCTTGGTCCAAGTTTTTCTGTGGTTTCCTTGGATCACTTAGGCAAATGCTGGGGCAGTAATATTCCACAGATAATCTTTCATTTTTCTTCTGTCTTCATTTCGTCCGTCTCATCTTTCTCACCCGAACCACCATCCACCCATTCCCACGGTTCCTGAAAGCAGGCTGAAGAGGGCCTTCCGCCCTACCTTCCGGCATAGTCCGGAGGGACTGCCCGCCCACCAGCAATACTAGTTGGTGGGAATGAAACACCCAAAAGTTTTTTTTTTTTCATAAATGTATAGCAACATGCTATTTAAAAATTATTCATAGTAGGTAAAAGCAGGTACTTGTCGAAACTTATCCATAATGTAACGAAGTAAGATACCAAAATTTACAAGAAATTCATTATCATAACAATAATTTTAGTATGAAATTAGTGAACACGAGGGTATTTTGAGTGCGGGATGAGAAGCAGTGGTTCTAGTCGCCTCTGTACGCTAATTGGGGCGAGTTCGCACCCCGAACAGTAGGGGCACGATGCGCAGTGCAAGTAAACGTCAACTACTCTTATTTCAGGTACCTACTCATACAATATTTGAAAATTGGGCTAATTACTTAGTTAGGCCTTAGCGAAGGCTTTTTTAACTGTGTGCAATATATCCTAGATGTGGGTACCCTACACTAATTATTTTTGATCAGGAAGTGAGAAAGTTTATTTCCGCGTGTCATATTACTCACTTTTTTGCAATTAATTAAATTAATTACTTATATTAATCCTCGCGTCATAATTAGTACAAGTTTCAACGTTTTGCGTGTGGTCAAAATTTTACCAATATGCTTTCAGAGTAAATAACATACATAATGATATTTCTCGCTTATAGTAATACATTAACCTCAACTTGTGAACTTTTAAAACAGTTATAAACATAACATTGTTACAATCGGGACATTTTGTATGTGTTTGGCCAGGGTTCAATTCCCAGCCGATGCAAAGCATATATTTCTGTTTACGTTCTGATCCACCCTAACGGCGCAACATATAGAAATTACGTTTATTTTGTGCACAATACCTTTTGAATTATTTAATAGATAATATTCGAAAATATATTTCGAGCGATATTCGAATGACTAATTAATGTACATTAATTAAGTGTTGTTGTTATGATGCTAGGTGTTCTACTAATATAGTGCTATATATTTTAAATTATTGACCTTAAGGTTACTGTTCTAGTGTTTTCTGTATGCTTTGCAAGGTTGAAACTGTTATCGATAGGTATACGGAAAATAACAACATGTTTACGTTCAGCAACAATGATACTACAATGAAACGTAAAAAACACTAAACTAATTGTTAACTAACCTTTTATAAGATGAAAATATAATACTCTTATTATTAAGAATTCCGAATGTTAGGGTTTTAGGTGATTCGTATCGTTTTCAAATCGCGTAAGAGTAAGTGATCTTTCTTTTATACAATGTCATTATATCCAGACTTTCATATAGAGAATTTTATATGAAAACCAAACAATACTACAATTACTTCATATTAAGCGGATGGTCAATATAGGCGGAGTCATAATAAATGAATTCCACTGTATTCGCAAATTAGTCCAACGTTTCGCTGCTAGGTTGGGAGATTTGTCAAGCCTATTGTGGCTGATTTATGATTTATAATTACAATAAATTATTATAAAATCTTCTTATTTGTCCAACAGGTCTTCCAATTCAAATGGAGATACGTGTACAACCAGTCTTAGGACTTACGATCTTATGATGATGAACTGTAAGAAATCGAACAGTCTCATAAAGAAAGCTCCCAGACGTTGGCCTAATTGGCGAATAAATATAAGAATATTGATCAAAAGAAGTTCAGAGTTTTCATTTCTGAAGAAGTTTCACTTCAGTAGCGTGTTGTATAATTACACGTTGTATCTTTTTTTATGCTCTAATTTTTAGCAGTTACCTATCAGGATTTAAAAAAAACACGCTAAAATAATTTTTTTCTTTCTTAACTTGCAATGTCGTCGTAGTAAAAGTCTAACGATAACGATCATGTACCTACACAGTTTTGTAATATCCTTTAGCGGTAATTTATTGCGTCCGCTATTAAGACACAGAAGGCGAAAGCAACAATTGTTTTAGATCCCCATAGTGCAGTAACGACCTAACCAGCGTAACTGAATCAATTTGCCAATGGCATAAGGCATTATTGCCGACACCCCCGAGAACATGGCAATAAAAATCCATCTAATATATTGAGTTTTAGAGGGTTGTTCTTTCCCTATCTCGCGTCGCTCACGGTACTGTGCGATATCGTATTCGACCACAGAAGGATTATCAATATTACTGCCAAACAGAAAACTATAACTTGCTGTTATCATACACATATAACTACAAAACGATCGTTTCGATTTTCTAGAAATTGTATGTCATATTAACGCTATAAAGTTTCACTCGGTAAATATACAGGTACATTGTAGTGCTTCGATATTGCATTACTACTTTAATGTTTAAGGTCTGATTTAACACAACATTTGTTACGTTCTTTTAGTGATTTTAGTTTTTATTGCAACTTTTAAGTGTGAATTTGTTATCATCTATAAATATTTTAATACTGCATCTTAAAATGCATGCCTACAATGTTTGTAATTCTCCATATATAGTGTACATACAAATGCAACTGCAAAGATAATTAAGTATAGGGTACAACAAATGAAAAGAGAAACATTATCATTTAATAAACATGTATGTTTTACAAGAAAGAACATTTTGTTATTAAATTTTGTTGTTGAAGTTGTTCGAATCTTTATATTTATTACTGTGCCCGGCGCCTCCACCATAATGTTACCATATAAGCCTGCTCTTTATTGAGAAAAAATTTTAGAAGTTTTTACACTTTTTACGGTAGATTTATTAAAATCATTTAAATTCCTGTTGTGAAACATTTTCTGATATTTGAAATATCGCAGCAATAATTGTATTATAGTAAATTTTCTACTTCATCAGGTGATCATTATATAAATGTTAACACTGGTAATTTACCACATGTTTTTTGATATACTTGCTTATATTACCGCTACTTTTTAATTTATACATCGAAGATGCGATCGACATTATTAATGACAGTACAACTGTAAAGATATATATACAGGGGCCAAAGATTAGTATGCTTAGATTTGCAGATGATATAGCAGTATTAGTCT
>NW_020439072.1:645455-656239 GCF_000699045.2 Agrilus planipennis | reverse complement strand
AACGAGAGACTCGAATCTCTGAACGAGAGACTCGAATCTCTGAACGAGAGACTCGAATCTCTGAACGAGAGACTCGAATCTCTGAACGAGAGACTCGAATCTCTGAACGAGAGACTCGAATCTCTGAATGAGAGACTCGAATCTCTCAATAAGTGGTGTCTCAATACACGGTTAAAATTTTCCAAGTTCAACATATTTCAGAGATCCCAGTCTTTCTACCAGAGACTCTAGTCTCTCAATTTTTCAGTTTTATTCATTCAGTCTCTCTGTGAGAGACTCGAATCTGTTAATTAACAATTTTATCATTCGAGTCTCTCATACAGAGACTATGAGAGATCCATAAAAACACCTAGGCAATAACTGAGAGACTGTAAAAGACTGTGAGAGACGCTGAAAGATTCTGAAAGACTCTGAGAGACTGGGGAGAGACTGAATAGAAGAACAGGAGTCTGTGGAAGTGAATAAGGAATAGACGAGATAGGTTGGTAGGACACCTTCTCAGTCATGAAGGGCTAGTTAGAGACAGAGGCAGAAACAGGATTTAAGAGGTGTAGAGGTGGACGTAGAATACATTTATGTTGATAAATAATTAAGAATGTGGGATGTTCTAGTTTTAGAAAAATGTGAAGATAAGCCCACGATGAGGAAACGTGGAGGTACGTGTCTAACCAGTCTTAGGACTAATGACCTTATAATGATGATGAATAAGTAATTATTCAGTTCCATACATTTTTGAGCAATCATATTTAGGTATGTAATTAAGAAAACAATCTACGAATGCTCGTGCGCGTGTGCGGCTTATCTTCTCCTGAACTGTAATATTCATCACTGTTATTACACAGTTGTTCGTCCGAAGAAGGGTTGGACACGCACCCCCATTTCCTGAGCCAATCTTCGCATTTCCCGAAAACCGTTCTTTTTCTTATGTCTAGTACTTTTTCCATCCTGAGTTAAATATAACACTATTTATTAGATATTCTATAGTATCATATACGATCTTATTAGGATTGAAAGTAATGTAACGGTGCCTACAGAATCTGAAAGAAATTTCCTGCACAAAACCATCCACTTATTCAAAGAACAACTTTACAAATTGAGTTTCATTAATTTGATTTTAAGAGACTCTGTGTTGATTAAGAAGCATCGGTTTTTTGTAAAACCAAAACTAAAACTAATGTTTATCGTAGATAATTTTTAATTAAAAAAAAAAAATACAGACCACTTCGAATTATTTTATTCGATTAAGCTAACGTGCCTATCACGTTGAGGATGGCTACGCCGGGATTCGTCTTCAGCAAGTAGATATCCACTCAAGTGGACCTTGTTGGAGCATACGTAATCCTAAAATGTAGCATCGTGCTACAGATGGCGTTTACTGCGCCATTTGTAGTATTTTCTAAAACGCACTGTTAAGACAGCAGGTAAAAGTTGGTCTGTGTTCAGTCGGAGCTGCCTGCGACGCGCTGATGAGATCCAAAAAGATCGAAATCGCGATCCGCGTCTGGCAGTTTCGACAGAATACAGACCACTTCGAATTATTTTATTCGAATTATTTAAATTTTTATTTATTTAAGAATACTATACCTATATTCTTTCTCTCAAATGATACATCACAATCCTATTAAAATGAAGTAAGTGAGTAAATGGAATAGAATTAAAATTTTTGTTCCAAAAAAGATGATAATAACACAATATATACGTTTATGAAGTGAAATAAAGTGGAGAAGCAATCTAGATAAGTCACGCACCCACAAATTCGAGAATAAATTGTATTAATAATCGGTTGCTATTGAATCCAAAAATTTATTTAGCGGAGATAATTGAAAAGGTGACTTTCGGAACCTATTGTTCAATTCCTTTATATAATTGAACACATTGTCCATTTTTCGTATCATCCTTCTCGCCATTGTTTTTTTTTACAATAATAGATAAACAGATGCGAAGACAATTATTTTCCCACGATTACCATTTTCAAAATTAACGCCCAACATAATTGCGGAAAAGCATTGTCTTCAAAAAGTGAAAAGAAACAATTCAGATAGTTATAAACACAAATACACCCGATCAAATTTCGAAATACACTTTCATGAGATATAACTCTTTCATAACCATTTATCTCATTCAACTTTCAAAATTGGATTCACCCAAACATCTATACAAATAATAATTGTATTAAATTATTTTTAATTAATTAGCAATTTCAATCGAAACAACGACAATATAATTTATCAATGCCCCCTTCCGTTGTCAAAGCGAGTAATTTTTTCAACTCGCATGAACAGTAAAATTGTTCGCTTTAATGGTTAGATATTAATTACTGAAGCAGGTAAGGCACGCGACCATTACCTTGCGTGACTTTCGGTGCACTAACGGAACGCTGTGCATTCGACGCAAGGAAATCCTCTCTCCATAGAGAAAGGCCTACGCGTAGCTTCCTGTTATCAAAAAAGTGTAGGTATTTGCGCACGGCGGTAAACGCGCATCTTTCCATTGACGCTGAGATTTTGTAATAGCTGTGAGTAGTCCAACTAGTTTAAACTAAAAATTGTAGCTACTTAAGTTCCATCTTCTCATCAACCTCAATTTAGAGCAAAGAAGTATTTTTATTTTATGAAGTTGAAGTATAATGGATCAAATCTAAATAAGTACGTAATTATTATCATTATAAGGTCGTCAGTCCTAAGATTGGTTGGACACGCACCTCCACTCTATTCCTATCCAGAGCTAATCTTTGCATTTACCTGAAACTAAAACATCCCTCATCCTTAACTGTTTGCGAACAGCAATCTAATCTGGGTCTATCTCTACCCCTCCTAACTCCTGTTTATGTCTCGTAATATGTATCTAAATAGACCTTCATGTCTGAGAAGGTGTCCTACCAACCTATCTCGCCTATTTCTTATTCACTTCCATAGATTCCTCTGTTCTCCTATTCTTTCTCCAAACATACACCTTTAAAAATATTTTTCGAATTTCTAAATTAACCATTCGCGAGCATAAAAGTGATTTCTTTTTATTGAAGGCAACTAAACCCTGCGCTACTCTACGAGTATTTTTGTTTTACTTTTATTTATTTTCATACAGTACTATTATGTCAAGGCTATTTCTAACTCTAAAAACCATGAAAATATTGAAAAGAGTTTCCGGTGACAAAGCAAAGTCCAGAGCAAATATTTTTGATTGCTACAAGGTGGCAAAGAACTCGCTGAAAACGAAGAAAGTCCTGCGCGTCCTTCAGAACCTTAGGTGCCCAAAAATCGTCGTTTGACAATCAGAGATCTTGTTGACATCACACAAATATCTTTAAGAGGTGATACAATTGAATTTGAAAGATTATTTGGACCTCAAGCGTTTGGTTCCAATAAACCTCAACTTTCTCAAATGGGAATGACGCGTTAGGTATCTTTCTTGTCCTTCTTCTGTCCTACTGTTATATTTCAGTCCTTCCTCTGTTAGGTTTCCGATCTCGTTTGTTATCTTGAACCTTCTAATCTTATTTTGTTTGAAAATCTAAAGCTATATGTTTGGAGCGCAGCGCTATACGAGTGTAAAACATGGACAGTGGGCGCGGCGGAAATGAAAAGGTTAAAAGCGTTCGAAATGTGGTTACCAGAAAATGATAAGGATACCGTGGATAGAGAAGGTTAGAAATGAAGAGATATTAGAAAGAATAGGAGAACAGAGGACTCTATGGAAGTCAATAAGAAGTAGGCAAATTCGCAAATAGTTAAGGATGTGGTTTGTTCTATGCGAAGATTAGCTCAGAATAGGAAGGAGTGGAGGCGCGTGTCCAACCCTGACGACCTTATGATGATGATATTCATACATTTACATAGTGCTGCTGTAATGTCTCGGCTGAAGAGGACCCTAGTTGGTCCTAGAACGGCCTAAGGTAGAGGGGATTTAGTCGGTAGGTCCGAGGATTTCTTCCTCGGGAATCCGACACTACCCAGTCGTACGGACGGTTGGGTGTCTTTTGATGATTTGCCCTCTTCCACGAAAACATAAAAAAAAAAGATGTAATGTCGTTATTTAATTTATTTAGTCTAAACATTAGGCATGTGTACTACTAAATTGTTTATGTTTATCTTAGACGTTCTATTAAAAGTAATGTTTACATTCTCCATCCATATAGATGCAGAGTTTTTAGCGCACTGTTGTGATTTTCATAAAAACTTTTTTTGCCCTTAACGACAGTTGTCTATTGCATCTATTTTTACTCCCTCCGAACCGCGGCACTTATTTCTGTTATACCCTGTATAAAGGCAAGAATTGAATTAAATTTTTATTTATTTAAGAATACTATACCTATATTCTTTCTCTCAAATGATACATCACAATCCTATTAAAATGAAGTAAGTGAGTAAATGGAATAGAATTAAAATTTTTGTTCCAAAAAAGATGATAATAACACAATATATACGTTTATGAAGTGAAATAAAGTGGAGAAGCAATCTAGATAAGTCACGCACCCACAAATTCGAGAATAAATTGTATTAATAATCGGTTGCTATTGAATCCAAAAATTTATTTAGCGGAGATAATTGAAAAGGTGACTTTCGGAACCTATTGTTCAATTCCTTTATATAATTGAACACATTGTCCATTTTTCGTATCATCCTTCTCGCCATTGTTTTTTTTTACAATAATAGATAAACAGATGCGAAGACAATTATTTTCCCACGATTACCATTTTCAAAATTAACGCCCAACATAATTGCGGAAAAGCATTGTCTTCAAAAAGTGAAAAGAAACAATTCAGATAGTTATAAACACAAATACACCCGATCAAATTTNTCCATCCATATAGATGCAGAGTTTTTAGCGCACTGTTGTGATTTTCATAAAAACTTTTTTTGCCCTTAACGACAGTTGTCTATTGCATCTATTTTTACTCCCTCCGAACCGCGGCACTTATTTCTGTTATACCCTGTATAAAGGCAAGAATTGAATTTACACCGTGCTGCTGTTGTTACCTGTCGTCCGACACTAGATACATTACCCTATTTCTTCACCCAAGGCTGTACGCAGTATTAGGTATTGCATATTGTTAACTGCATTCGAAGAAACCTCAGAGTCAGCCAGTCACTTGTTACACATGTGTAAGTCATTTGTTGGCATATATGCAACGTGTAACGATATATTTTATTAAATTCTTACGCCATGTTGGACGCGGGAAATCCAGGTTAATGACATTTTCGTACATACTTATACAACAACGTCAAACCTACCGACAAATTTCTGCAATTACTGTGAAGTGGACTTATAAACATTTCTCAATGGTTCTTTAATGTCCTTTCGTTGTGCAGTATGAATCACAATAATTCCAGTACAACCAAAATTTATGCTTTACGATATTGGTAATTAACATACAATGCTAATTATTTAATTAACTACAAGTCTAGCCGGACACTAAATAGTAATATCAGCAAAAATAAAAATTTATAAAGCAATAAAGTAATAAATATATAGTTTTAAATTCTTAAAAATGGTGAAATATGTGGGCATAAGATTAGAAAAGTTAAATGCTCTTTTTTAAAAAACTATTGTAATGTTCTTGGGTTTAACAAAATTAATTTCTAAGACTGATAAAGACAAAAACTATTTATTTACACTAATTATTAACTTAAGAACACTATTAAATTATTACTAAACTTATGAATTATTCTATTTATTTACACTACTGTTGATATATCACTATTCACTGCGCTATTTATTTCACTGGATTCACTTCTGCAACGGTTAATTTATTTCTCCTTATTTCGGCGATCGTCTCTTCCTTTAAATACTCTTTTGTTTACTTTCTGGAACCTTCTGGAAACATCAGAAAATAGACATGTTCTTAAATAATTATACCTATAATATGTTTGTAAAGGTACGGAGCCTTCGCATTCTACGGGGTCGAGTCAACCCCACATGTACAAATTTACACATCTTTGGGGAAATATGTTTTAAGGCTTAAAGTTAAACAAACAAACGCACTGTATGTTTTGCATTTTTCAGCAAAACCACTATCTTCCTTTCTTCAGTTCTTTGACATTTTTCTTTTGGAATAAGTAGGTACATTAATTATTTATTTTTACTGAAATTGGAAGATAATGGAAAACATGTAAAGCTTTTTGAAAATATAAATTATTCCTTCTGTTAGAAATTCACCAATTGTAATTATCACATATCGTATATGCCTTCTGTTGAAGTGTATTAACACTGAACCAGAAGAACCGTAGAAATGTGTAAACAGGAATCCGTTCTCTTATGGCATTACCCTTGGGATTTCCCCAAAGGACCTTGCACTCTGCCAAGATCGTATTTTGTACCTATTAAGCTTCAACAATAAAATTCAATGAATGATAAGAAAAAAAAGTGAAAATTGCAACCAGAAAGACCAGTTGTGTTGGAGACGTCGAACTGAGGCTGTTTTGCAAAGGCTCATTAAGAATTCTTCAGTTGTAGAGGGTATTTCGTGTTGACCTAGACGTAACCCTGAAGCGCTCGTTTTCTTTATGCAGAAAAAGTAAGTTAGTACGAACCCTTTGTTTTTCTTTTAGAATTAATTTTTCTACTAGAAATAATTTTCTGATATCAAATTTGGATTAATCGTGCACAATCTTTTATTATCTTTTTACATAAATTTCGTTGCGTTTATAGATTCGTTCAGATGTAAGCCCTTCATGTGTATTTTGCCTGAGATTTAGTCTAATGATTAGAATTTGTAATATAATATTTTCGACTAACTTGGCAAGCAAATTTTCCATATTTTTTGCCACTGATTAATTTCCAAAAACATATTTTTGCTATATTTGCTTATATGTTTACTTAAAATCAGTAGACTAACTAATTACTAAAAGAAAATCTTAATAATATTAGCATACAATAGTTTATTAATAAAGTTTCATTGCATTTACCATACGTCGACTAGAAACGTTCGGGTGAATTTGGATTACGTTCATTGAAAAAAAAAGTTAGTTACGTAAGTAATTAATGCTTCATATTTTCCAATTGATAATTGAAAACTGGAGCATTTTCCGATTTTACTCGAGCTGCTAAGCTATAAAAATGAATGAAAATGGGGCTGTTGATGTTAAAATTTGACAACTTATTTTATTTTTATTTATAAAAGGTTCGCAAAAAGCTCAATGAAGTTTCAACCAGACTACCTCAATACTTATAAATAATGATTATCCACAATTGTATAAATTTATGATATTATCGGTGATAATTTATTATTTGATTTACTGTTTTTAGAATCAGCGTAGATTGCATTAGATTAAGAGTTCGCACTTGAATTCATTAAACGAATAAAAACTTTTTTAAGTAAGATTTTTTCACGGCCCGTTTGATTTACCGGAATTTCGTCAATACGAATCAAGGATTACTTAAAAAAAGTAATAATTTTAAAGTAACACATTAAGTTAAACCTTTCTACGTTATCTATAGGTTAATAATTTATTTTAATTTTACTCAATCGAGACTATCTTTATTTAACTCCTACCTTCATAACCTGCACTGGTACAATGACGTAACAGGGTAATACCTACCTAAGGTAAAATATGATAATGGGACAAAACAGGCATTTATGGCAATACTAAATTAAACACCCATTTAAAATCAAAATCTTCGTTTTTTATTTTGGAAGAGTAGTTGGTGCAAGATATTGTAGGCATTCAAACCAGAATTTCATTAATGAGTGTCATAACTAGTTATTTATTATCATTCGAGCCGATAAGACGTAAAATACATTCACTGTCGTCGTTTACATGGTGATAAAGGTGGAAGTTCCTACCTGCTCTAGACTGGTCGCAATTTATATGGTGATATCTGTTATTACAACTCCGCTTCTTATTTGCTTTGTGTATAATAAATAAAATAATTTATTTGAGTTGGTAATTGCGGAATATATATCTACAAATTGAATGCAGACACAGAAATAATTAAAGGACAAGTCTTACACTTTTTCCTTGAATATATATTAAAAAAAAACTTTTGGGTGTTTGATTCCCACCAACCAGTAGTGCTGGTGGGCGGGCAGTCCCTCCGGACTATGCCGGAAGGTAGGGCGGAAGGCCCTCTTCAGCCTGCTTTCAGGAATCGTGGGAATGGTTGGGTGGTGGTTCGGGTGGGAAAGATGAGACGGACGAAATGAAGACAGAAGAGAATGAAAGATTATCTGTGGAATATTACTACCCCAGCAATTGCGTAAATGATCCAAGGAAACCACAGAAAAACTTGGACCAAGGCAGACGGACCCGGAATCGAACCAGCGTCCTCCCGAATGCTAAGCAATGGTCTACACCTCTAGGCCATGCCGCTCGGTCTTGGATATATACCCACCCGTATCACTACCATAAAATCTACTGGGTTCTAAGCGGCCGACTATAGCGATTACTACTGAAGACGTCGAAAGCAATGAAAGAAAACGAAACGTTTAGAAGGCAATAATTGCGTTTACTCCGATAGAAATAGGTTTAAGAATTGCAGTTTGTATTTGCTAGAAATTAAAGGTTACCTGGTAATAGTAATCATGCCGGTAAAGTTTTCGCATCTACAAATTTACAGCAGATACGAGGTATGTTCAGAAAGCATCGAGAATTATGAATTTCCCGGGTTCCGTATATTCGATTTTCGATTTTTTTGTGGCGTTATGTTGGTACTCATGTCTGTCACTTATACCGACAAGTTCCGCCATGTTAAATGTTCAGTTATTTTTTGACAGCTGCTTTGCTTGCACGTGTTTTGGCTCGTCTTCGATTTTTGCCTATTCCAAAAAATGGATCAAAGAATCTGTATTAAATTTTGTGTGAAAAACACAATTAAGTGCGCGGACGTATTCCGAATGTTGACTGTGACACATGGTGAAGCTACATTGGACCTAAGCAACGTTTATCGGTGGTACAACAAAATGTTCTCAGAGCGCCGAAGAGCATACCGGACGTCCGAGTACGTCAACAACAGGCGAAAACATTGATGAAGAAAATAGAATTAGTTAATCGTCGAACCAGCGTTAGAGAAGTTGGTGAGGACCTAAACATATCGACTGGTTCTTGCCATCCGATTTTTACCAATAATTTGGGCATAAGGCAGGTAGCCGCGAAATTCCTACTAAAATTGCTCAATTTTTGACTAAAAACAGCATCCCACTAACATTGTTAAAAAGCTGTTGGATTCCGTCCGCGACAATCCAAATTTGCCCCAGAGAGTTGTAACTGGTGACGAATCATTGGTTTATGGTTATGGCGTGGAGACCTACCCGTAGAAAAATTTTCCATTGAACTTCAATGGGAATCAATGGAAAATTTGCAAGTTCCATTCAAAACCATTTGGCTTAGATGGAAAAATAATTATTTCCATTTACAATAATTCCATTAATATTTACATGGGAACCAATGCAAAATTTATAAATTCTATTTAAAACCTTTCAACATAAATGGAAAAACAATTGGGCACCTAAAAATGGAGAACATCTGGTTTGAGATGATTAAAACTTATTAAAAAAATGGAGAAAAACGTGCTGAAGTTAATGTGATTGTCAAAGCAATTTGTAAAAATAACAAACAAGACATTATTTGGAGTAATAATTGTCATGTAATTCATATTTTTTTTTCGTCGTATTTCATCTTGATTAAAAAGAATGTCATTTAATTACCACTAACAATAATTAAAGGTAAAAACTGAAGAATTGACACTAGGTAGGTATTCCGTTAGGTTCAGGAATGGAAGTTCCAATGGAACGCATTGCATTCAGCAATGGAAATCCCGTTGAGTTCGGGAATGGGATTTCCACTAGAATTCTAGTTTTCCTACGGGTAAGCTCAATCATCCCAATGGAAGTTACCGCACGAGCTAAGACCGAAAAAGCGCGTCAAGGGTTTGCTCACAGTTTTCTTCGATTGCAGGGGCGTGGTGCATCATGAGTTCTTGTTCACAAAATTCGCGATACTTTTTGAACAGACCTCGTACACAGTTTGATGACCTATTTATTTAGACAAGTTGAGCTTGATGTAATAAAACCTTTACAGAAAATAATTGGTAAGTGATTGATTTATTTCATAATGGAACAAGTGCCCTGACAAAATCGTCAAGTAATGACTATAATCTTTGTCTTCGTTGTGAATTCACTGCATTACTAATGATCAGAATCGCACGGTAATCGCCACTGCAAGTAACGCAAATAACAGAGAGGAATCCCCTTCATTAAAATTACGTAATGTCTTTAAAAATGTTTGCATTGTTCGAGTGAGCATTACCAACCAACATTGGAAGTATTCTAATTGAGTTCGTAGCGAAAGTACCTTACTTATAGGTAGATACAGGTAGATAGATAGGTGAACCTCTTCCAAAAAATTAATTATATAATTATTTTTCATAAAGAATAAAAAAGAAATTCTTCCTAGGCATATACTTTTTAACACTAATTTACGTGACAGTTATGAATGTAACTAATAAATTCCTCTTTTTACTTATTTTCTGGAAATATTTTTAAGGATGGTGTTATGTCGTTGGGTGCAGTTCCGTCTTGCAATAACAGAACAGAAAAAATTGAAAAAGGATTCTTCTGCATTAAAAAATTCAGGAGCTGTCAAGGAGATTACCAATATATATATATCCCTAGACAAAATTTTTCGGTCTCTTTCCAGTCTCTCAGAGTCTTTCAGAGTCTTCCAGCGTCTCTGAGAGCATCTCTCACAGTCTTTCAATTGCTGCTTGGGTGTTTTATGAATCTTTCACAGTCTGTGTATGAGAAATACGAAAGATAAAATTGTTAATTCAAAGATTCGAATCTCTCA